>NC_079436.1:11316401-11516866 GCF_903798145.1 Danio aesculapii | reverse complement strand
GAGGACAAGGGGCCCTCAAGAGACCAAACTGCCACCCTAGGGAGAGTGGCAGGCCCCTGGGGCAGCCTGCTGGGGTCACAGACCCTTCAGCTGGAGGACAAGGGGCCCTCAAGAGCCCAAACTGGAGGGCAGGGGGCCCTAAGGAGTCCAGACTTCAAGCCCAGAAAGAGTGGCTGGCCCCTGGGCAGCTCGCTGGGGTCAGAGATCCTGAAGGTGGAGGGCAAGGGGGTCCTCTGGGGCCCAGACTGCTAGCCAGAAGGTGGAGGGCAAGAGGGCCCTCTGGGGCCCTGATAGCAAACACTGGGAGAGAGGCTGACTCCTGGGCAGCTCGCCAGGGAAAGGGACCTTTTAGGTGGAGGGCAAGGGGGCCCTCTGGGGCCCAGACAGCAAGCCCAGGGAGAGAGGTAGGCCCCTGGGAAGCTCGGTGGTGCCAGGGACCTCTTAGCTGGAGGGCAAGGAGGCCCTAAGGAGTCCAGACTTCAAGCCCAGGAAGAGTGGCTGGCCCCTGTGCAGCTCGCTGGGGTCAGAGTTCCTGAAGGTGGAGGGCAAGGGGGTCCTCTGGGGACCAGACTGCAAGCCCAGGGAGAGTGGCTGTCCCCTGACAGATCGAATATGTCAATAATCCTGAAGGTGGAAGGCAAAGGGGTTCTCTGGGGCCCTGGACAGCTACCTGGGGTCAGAGACTATGGAGCTGGAGGGCAAAGGGTCCCTCGGGAGCCCTGATTGCAAGCCCAAGGAGAGTGGCTGGACCCCGGGGCAGCTACCTGTGGTCAGAGCCTCTGGAGGTGGAAGGAAAAGGGGGCCCTCTGGGGCCCAGACTGCAAGCCCAGGGAGAGAGGTAGGCCCCTGGGAGCTCTCAGGGTTCAGGGTCCCTTAGGTGGAGGGCAAGGGGGCCCTAAGGAGAGTGGAGAGTGGTTGTCCCAGAAATCCTGGAGGTGGAAAGCAATAGGGCCCTCTGGTGGCCTGACTGCAAACCCAGCAAGATTGGCTGGTGCCTGGGCAGCTCGCTGGGGTCGGAGATACTGAAGGTGGAGGGCAAGGGGGTCCTCTGGGAACCAGACCGCAAGCCCAGGGAAAGTGGCTGGGCCTTGGGCAGCTCGCTGGGGTCAGAGATCCTGAAAGTGGAGGATAAGGGGGTCCTCTGGGGTCCAGACTGCAAGCCCTGGGAGAGTGGCTGTCCCCCGTGGCAGGTCGCTGATGTCAGTATCCCTGGAGGTGGAGGGCAAGCCCCTCTGGGGCCCAGACTGCAAGTCCAGGGAGAGAGGCTGGCTCCTGGGCAGCTCGCCAGGGAAAGGGACCCTTTATGTGGAGGGCAAGGGTGCCCTCAGAAGCCCAGACTGCAAGCCCATGAGGAGTGGCTGGCCCCTGGGCAACTCGCTGGGGTCAGAGATCCTGAGGGTGGAGGGCAAGGGAGACCTCTGGGGCCCAGACTGCAAGCCCTGGGAGAGTAGCAGGCCCCAGGGGCAGCTCACTGGGGCCTTAGACCCTGTAGGTTGAGGGCAAGAGGGCACTCTGGGGCCCAGACTGCAAGCCCAGGGAGGGTGGTTGGCCTCTGGGCAGATCACTGGGGTCAGAGACCATGGAGCTGTAGGGCAAGGGGGCCCACGGGAGCCTAGTGCAAGCCAAAGGAGAGTGGCTGGCCCTGGGGCAGCAACCTGGGGTCAGAACCTCTGGAGGTGGAAAGAAAGTGGGCCCTCTGGGGCCCAGACTGCAAGTCCAGGGAGAGAGGTAGGCCCCTGGGAAGCTCAGTGGTGCCAGGGACCTCTTAGCTGGAGGGCAAGGGGGCCCTAAGGAGTCCAGACTTCAAGCCCAGGAAGAGTGGCTGGCCCCTGGGCAGCTCGCTGGGGTCAGAGATCCTGAAGGTGGAGGGCACGGGGGTCCTCTGGGGACCAGACTGCAAGCCCAGGGAGAGTGGCTGGCCCCTGGCAGATCGAATATGTCAAACATCCTGAAGGTGGAAAGCAAGGGGGTCCTCTGGGGCCCTGGACAGCTACCTGGGGTCAGAGACTATGGAGCGGGAGGGCAAAGGGTCCCTCGGGAGCCCTGATTGCAAGCCCAAGGAGAGTGGCTGGCCCCCGGGGCAACTACCTGGGGTCAGAGCCTCTGGAGGTGAAAGGAAAGGGGGCCCTCTGGGGCCCAGACTGCAAGCCCAGAGAGAGAGGTAGGCCCCTGGGAGCTCTCAGGGTTCAGGGTCCCTTAGGTGGAGGGCAAGGGGGCCCTAAGGAGAGTGGAGAGTGGCTGTCCCAGAAATCCTGGAGGTGGAAAGCAAAGGGTCCTCTGGTGGCCTGACTGCAAACCCAGCAAGATTGGCTGGCCCCTGGGCAGCTCGCTGGGGTCAAAGATACTGAAGGTGGAGGGCAAGGGGGTCCTCTGGGTACCAGACCGCAAGCCCAGGGAAAGTGGCTGGCCCTTGGGCAGCTCGCTGGGGTCAGAGATCCTGAAGGTGGAGGACAAGGGGGTCCTCTGGGGTCCAGACTGCAAGCCCTGGGAGAGTGGCTGTCCCCCGTGGCAGCTCGCTGATGTCAGTATCCCTGGAGGTGGAGGGCAAGGGGGCCCTCTGGGGCCCAGACTGCAAGTCTAGGGAGAGTGGATGGCCCTCTGCGCAGCTTGCTGGTGTCAGGATCCTTGGAGGTGGAGGGCAAGGGGGCCCTCAAGAGCCCAAACTGCCACCCAGGGACAGTAGCTGGCCCCTGGGGCAGCCTGCTGGGTCACAGACCCTTCAGCTGGAGGACAAGGGGCCCTCAAGAGCCCCCACTGCCACCTAGGGACAGTAGCTGGCCCCTGGGGCAGCCTGCTGGGGTCACAGACCCTTCAGCTGGAGGACAAGGGGCCTTCAAGAGCCCAAACTGCCACCCAGAGACAGTAGCTGGCCCCTGGGGCAGCCTGCTGGGGTCACAGACCCTTCAGCTGTAGGACAAGGGGCCCTCAAGAGCCCAAACTGCCACCCAGGGAAGTAGGCAGGCCCCTGGGGCAGCCCACTATGGGTCACAGACCCTTCAACTGGAGGACAAGGGGCCCTCAAGAGCCCAAACATGCCACCCAGGGACAGTAGCTGGCCCCTGGGGCAGCCTGCCTGGGTCACAGACCCTTCAGCTGGAGGACAAGGGGCCCTCAAGAGCCCCAACTGCCACCCTAGGGAAGGTAGCTGGCCCCTGGGGCAGCTTGCTGGGGTCACAGACCCTTCAGCTGGAGGACAAGGGGCCCTCAAGAGCATAAACTGCCACCCAGGGACAGTGGCAGGCCCCTGGGGCAGCCCACTGGGGTCACAGACCCTTCAGCTGGAGGACAAGGGGCCCTCAAGAGACCAAACTGCCACCCCAGGGAGAGTGGCAGGCCCCTGGGGCAGCCTGCTGGGGTCACAGACCCTTCAGCTGGAGGACAAGGGGCCCTCAAGAGCCCAAACTGCCACCCAGGGACAGTAGCTGGCCCCTGGGGCAGCCTCCTGGGGTCACAGACCCTTCAGCTGGAGGACAAGGGGCCCTCAAGAGCCCAAACTGCCACCCAGGGACAGTAGCTGGCCCCTGGGGCAGCCCACTGGGGTCACAGACCCTTCAGCTGGAGGACAAGGGGCCCTAAAGAGCCCAAACTGCAACCCAAGGACAGTAGCTGGCCCCTGGGGCAGCCTGCTGAGGTCACAGACCCTTCAGCTGGAGGACAAGGGGCCCTCAAGAGCCCAAACTGCCACCCAGGGACAGTAGCTGGACCCTGGGGCAGCCTACTGGGGTCACAGACCCTTCAACTGGAGGACAAGGGGCCCTCAAGAGCCCAAACTGCCACCCAGGGAGAGTGGTAGGCCCCTGGGGCAGCCCACTGGGGTCACAGACCCTTCAGCTGGAGGACAAGGGGCCCTCAAGAGCCCAAACTGCCACCCAGGGACAGTAGCTGGCCCCTGGGGCAGCCCACTGGGGTCACAGACCCTTCAACTGGAGGACAAGGGGCCCTCAAGAGCCCAAACTGCCACCCAGGGACAGTAGCTGGCCCCTGGGGCAGCCCACTGGGGTCACAGACCCTTCAGCTGGAGGACAAGGGGCCCTCAAGAGCCCAATCTGCCACCCAGGGACAGTAGCTGGCCCCTGGGGCAGCCTGCTGGGGTCACAGACCCTTCAGCTGGAGGACAAGGGGCCCTCAAGAGCCCAAACTGCCACCCAGGGACAGTAGCTGGCCCCTGGGGCAGCCCTGCTGGGGTCACAGACCCTTCAGCTGGAGGACAAGGGGCCCTCAAGAGCCCAAACTGCCACCCAGGGACAGGTAGCTGGCCTCCTGGGGCAGCCTCCTGGGGTCACAGACCCTTCAGCTGGAGGACAAGGGGCCCTCAAGAGCCCAAACTGCCACCCAGGGACAGTAGCTGGCCCCTGGGGCAGCCTGCTGGGGTCACAGACCCTTCAGCTGGAGGACAAGGGGCCCTCAAGAGCCCAAACTGCCACCCAGGGACAGTAGCTGGCCCCTGGGGCAGCCTGCTGGGGTCACAGACCCTTCAGCTGGAGGACAAGGGGCCCTCAAGAGCCCAAACTGCCACCCAGGGACAGTAGCTGGCCCCTGGGGCAGCCTGCTGGGGTCACAGACCCTTCAGCTGGAGGACAAGGGGCCCTCAAGAGCCCAAACTGCCACCCAGGGACAGTAGCTGGCCCCTGGGGCAGCCTGCTGGGGTCACAGACCCTTCAGCTGGAGGACAAGGGGCCCTCAAGAGCCCAAACTGCCACCCAGGGACAGTAGCTGGCCCCTGGGGCAGCCTGCTGGGGTCACAGACCCTTCAGCTGGAGGACAAGGGGCCCTCAAGAGCCCAAACTGCCACCCAGGGACAGTAGCTGGCCCCTGGGGCAGCCTGCTGGGGTCACAGACCCTTCAGCTGGAGGACAAGGGGCCCTCAAGAGCCCAAACTGCCACCCAGGGACAGTAGCTGGCCCCTGGGGCAGCCTGCTGGGGTCACAGACCCTTCAGCTGGAGGACAAGGGGCCCTCAAGAGCCCAAACTGCCACCCAGGGACAGTAGCTGGCCCCTGGGGCAGCCTGCTGGGGTCACAGACCCTTCAGCTGGAGGACAAGGGGCCCTCAAGAGCCCAAACTGCCACCCAGGGACAGTAGCTGGCCCCTGGGGCAGCCTGCTGGGGTCACAGACCCTTCAGCTGGAGGACAAGGGGCCCTCAAGAGCCCAAACTGCCACCCAGGGACAGTAGCTGGCCCCTGGGGCAGCCTGCTGGGGTCACAGACCCTTCAGCTGGAGGACAAGGGGCCCTCAAGAGCCCAAACTGCCACCCAGGGACAGTAGCTGGCCCCTGGGGCAGCCTGCTGGGGTCACAGACCCTTCAGCTGGAGGACAAGGGGCCCTCAAGAGCCCAAACTGCCACCCAGGGACAGTAGCTGGCCCCTGGGGCAGCCTGCTGGGGTCACAGACCCTTCAGCTGGAGGACAAGGGGCCCTCAAGAGCCCAAACTGCCACCCAGGGACAGTGGCAGGCCCCTGGGGCAGCCCACTGGGGTCACAGACCCTTCAGCTGGAGGACAAGGGGCCCTCAAGAGACCAAACTGCCACCCCAGGGAGAGTGGCAGGCCCCTGGGGCAGCCTGCTGGGGTCACAGACCCTTCAGCTGGAGGACAAGGGGCCCTCAAGAGCCCAAACTGGAGGGCAGGGGGCCCTAAGGAGTCCAGACTTCAAGCCCAGAAAGAGTGGCTGGCCCCTGGGCAGCTCGCTGGGGTCAGAGATCCTGAAGGTGGAGGGCAAGGGGGTCCTCTGGGGCCCAGACTGCTAGCCAGAAGGTGGAGGGCAAGAGGGCCCTCTGGGGCCCTGATAGCAAACACTGGGAGAGAGGCTGACTCCTGGGCAGCTCGCCAGGGAAAGGGACCTTTTAGGTGGAGGGCAAGGGGGCCCTCTGGGGCCCAGACAGCAAGCCCAGGGAGAGAGGTAGGCCCCTGGGAAGCTCGGTGGTGCCAGGGACCTCTTAGCTGGAGGGCAAGGAGGCCCTAAGGAGTCCAGACTTCAAGCCCAGGAAGAGTGGCTGGCCCCTGTGCAGCTCGCTGGGGTCAGAGTTCCTGAAGGTGGAGGGCAAGGGGGTCTTCTGGGGACCAGACTGCAAGCCCAGGGAGAGTGGCTGGCCCCTGGCAGATCGAATATGTCAAACATCCTGAAGGTGGAAGGCAAGGGGGTTCTCTGGGGCCCTGGACAGCTACCTGGGGTCAGAGACTATGGAGCTGGAGGGCAAAGGGTCCCTCGGGAGCCCTGATTGCAAGCCCAAGGAGAGTGGCTGGACCCTGGGGCAGCTACCTGGGGTCAGAGCCTCTGGAGGTGGAAGGAAAGGGGGCCCTCTGGGGCCCAGACTGCAAGCCCAGGGAGAGAGGTAGGCCCCTGGGAGCTCTCAGGGTTCAGGGTCCCTTAGGTGGAGGGCAAGGGGGCCCTAAGGAGAGTGGAGAGTGGTTGTCCCAGAAATCCTGGAGGTGGAAAGCAATAGGGCCCTCTGGTGGCCTGACTGCAAACCCAGCAAGATTGGCTGGTGCCTGGGCAGCTCGCTGGGGTCGGAGATACTGAAGGTGGAGGGCAAGGGGGTCCTCTGGGAACCAGACCGCAAGCCCAGGGAAAGTGGCTGGGCCTTGGGCAGCTCGCCGGGGTCAGAGATCCTGAAGCTGGAGGATAAGGGGGTCCTCTGGGGTCCAGACTGCAAGCCCTGGGAGAGTGGCTGTCCCCCGTGGCAGCTCGCTGATGTCAGTATCCCTGGAGGTGGAGGGCAAGCCCCTCTGGGGCCCAGACTGCAAGTCCAGGGAGAGAGGCTGGCTCCTGGGCAGCTCGTCAGGGAAAGGGACCCTTTATGTGGAGGGCAAGGGTGCCCTCAGAAGCCCAGACTGCAAGCCCATGAGGAGTGGCTGGCCCCTGGGCAACTCGCTGGGGTCAGAGATCCTGAGGGTGGAGGGCAAGGGAGACCTCTGGGGCCCAGACTGCAAGCCCTGGGAGAGTAGCAGGCCCCAGGGGCAGCTCACTGGGGCCTTAGACCCTGTAGGTTGAGGGCAAGAGGGCACTCTGGGGCCCAGACTGCAAGCCCAGGGAGGGTGGTTGGCCTCTGGGCAGATCACTGGGGTCAGAGACCATGGAGCTGTAGGGCAAGGGGGCCCACGGGAGCCGAGTGCAAGCCAAAGGAGAGTGGCTGGCCCTGGGGCAGCAACCTGGGGTCAGAACCTCTGGAGGTGGAAAGAAAGTGGGCCCTCTGGGGCCCAGACTGCAAGCCCAGGGAGAGAGGTAGGCCCCTGGGAAGCTCAGTGGTGCCAGGGACCTCTTAGCTGGAGGGCAAGGGGGCCCTAAGGAGTCCAGACTTCAAGCCCAGGAAGAGTGGCTGGCCCCTGGGCAGCTCGCTGGGGTCAGAGATCCTGAAGGTGGAGGGCAAGGGGGTCCTCTGGGGACCAGACTGCAAGCCCAGGGAGAGTGGCTGGCCCCTGGCAGATCGAATATGTCAAACATCCTGAAGGTGGAAGGCAAGGGGGTCCTCTGGGGCCCTGGACAGCTACCTGGGGTCAGAGACTATGGAGCGGGAGGGCAAAGGGTCCCTCGGGAGCCCTGATTGCAAACCCAAGGAGAGTGGCTGGCCCCCGGGGCAACTACCTGGGGTCAGAGCCTCTGGAGGTGAAAGGAAAGGGGGCCCTCTGGGGCCCAGACTGCAAGCCCAGAGAGAGAGGTAGGCCCCTGGGAGCTCTCAGGGTTCAGGGTCCCTTAGGTGGAGGGCAAGGGGGCCCTAAGGAGAGTGGAGAGTGGTTGTCCCAGAAATCCTGGAGGTGGAAAGCAATAGGGCCCTCTGGTGGCCTGACTGCAAACCCAGCAAGATTGGCTGGCCCCTGGGCAGCTCGCTGGGGTCGAAGATACTGAAGGTGGAGGGCAAGGGGGTCCTCTGGGTATCAGACCGCAAGCCCAGGGAAAGTGGCTGGCCCTTGGGCAGCTCGCTGGGGTCAGAGATCCTGAAGGTGGAGGACAAGGGGGTCCTCTGGGGTACAGGCTGCAAGCCCTGGGAGAGTGGCTGTCCCTCGTGGCAGCTCGCTGATGTCAGTATCCCTGGAGGTGGAGGGCAATGGGGCCCTCTGGGGCCCAGACTGCAAGTCCAGGGAGAGTGGATGGCCCTCTGCGCAGCTTGCTGGTGTCAGGATCCTTGGAGGTGGAGGGCAAGGGGGCCCTCTGGGGCCCAGTCTGCAAGCCCAGGGATATTGGCTGTCCCAAGGAGCAGCTCGCTTGGTTCAGAACCCGTGGAGGTGGAGGGCAATAGGGCCCTCGGGGGCCCATACTGCTAGCCCAAGGAGAAAGACTGGCCCCTGGGAAGCTCCCTTGGTTCAGGGACCCTTTAGGTGGAGGGCAAAAGGGTCCACAGAAGCCCAGACTGTAAGCCCAAGGAGAGTGGCTGGCCCCCCGGGCAGCTAGCTGGGGTCAGAGTCTCTGGAGTTGGAAGGCAAAGCACAGGGAAAGAGGTTGGCCCCTGCGCAGATCGCTGGGGTCAGAGACCTAGTAAGTGGAGGGCAAGGGCACACTCTCGGGCTCAGACTGCAAACCTAGGATGAGTGGCTGGCCCCCAGGGCAGCTCCCTGGTGTCAGTAACCCTTGAGGAGGAAGGCAAGAGGGCCCTCTGGGGCCCAGACTGCAAGCCCTGGGAGAGTGGCTGGCCCATGGTGCAGCTCGCTGGGGTCAGAGACCCTGAAGGTGGAGGGCAAGGGGGCCCTCTAGGGCCAAGACTGCAAGCCCTGGGAGAGAGGCTGGCCCTAGAGCAGCTCGTTAGGGACAGGGACCCTTTAGGTGGAGGGCAAGGGGGACCTAAGGAGCCAAGACTGCAAGCCCATGGAGAGTGGCTGGCCCCTGAGCTGCTATCTGGGGTCAAAGAACCTGGAGGTGGAGGGCAAGGGAGCCCTCTGGGGCCCAGACTACAAGCCCTGGGAGACAGGCTGGCTCTTGAGCAGCTTGCTAGGGACAGGGACCCTTTAGGTGGAGGGCAACGTTGCCCTCAGGGGCCCAGACTGCAAGCCCATGAAGATTGACTGGCCCCTGGGCAGCTCGCTAGGGTCAGAGATCCTGAAGGTGGAGGGCAAGGGAGACCTCTGTGGCCCAGACTGCAAGCCCTGGGACAGTAGCAGGCCCCAGGGGCAGCTCACTGGGGCCAGAGACCCTGGAGGTGGAGGGCAAAAGGGCACTCTGGGGCCCAGATTGCAAGCCTAGGGAGGGTGGTTGGCCCCTGGGCAGCTCGCTTGGGTCAGGGACCCTTTTGGTGGAGGCCTTGGGGTCCTTCAGGAGCCCAGACTGCAACCCCAGGGAGAGTGGCTTGCCCCTTGACAGCTAGCTGGGGTCAGACATTCTGAAGGTGGAGGTCAAGGTAGCCCTCAGGGGCCCAGACTGCAAGCCTGGGAGAGTGGCTGGTGCTTGGGAGGCCCTAAGAAGCCCAGACTTCAAGCCCAGGGAGAGTGGCTGGCCCCTGGGCAGCTCACTGGGGTCAGAGATCCAGAAGGTGGAGGGCAAGGGCGGCCTCAGGGGGCCAACCATTCTCCCTCTACTTGAAGTCTCGACCACCACAGCAGCTGCTCAGGATGTGGCCTGGTCCAGGATTATGGAAACCTAGAGTAACATAACTAACATGATCGCAGATGCCGTTCAAATTATATTGTCTTTTTGGGATCTGTTCCCGGTTCCAGTTGCTCTAATTAATGCAGACAAACAATCCTTTAGAGGATTTGGATTTTAATAGCATTTATGTTTTATGTAATGCAAAGAGATGTGTCTTTAGTTTAGTTTTAAACTGACAGAATGTGTCTGCTTCCCGAATTGTGCTAGGAAGGCTGTTCCAGAGTTTAGGTGCCAGATATGAGAAGGATCTACACCTATACTTGGTTTTGATATTCTGGGAATAATCAATTTTCCAGAATTAATTGAGCATTGTGGACTTGAAGGGCTATTATACATAACAACTGGCCTCCAGAACTCCTGTATCTACAAGGTTTGTCAAATTATGGTCTCAATGGTAAAATTAGTTAACAGAAGGCAATTTTAAAAACCATGTTGCATTTGCCAAGGCCCACGGCTTGCAGGAAGGATGAACCGTGGAAAAGTGGCAAATGGTTGATTTTTCGAATGAATCATTTGTTGAACTGTATCCCAATCATAACAAATACTGCAGAAGACCTATTGGTTCCAAGAAAAGAGTCAAGTTGAAAAATCATGATTGGGGGTTACACTCAGTATGGGGGCATGCAAGAGATCTGTAAAGTGGATGGCAACATCAACAGCCTGAAGTATCAATACATTTGTGCTGCCCATTACATTACAAACCACAAGAGAGGGCAAATTCAACAGCAGGATAGAGCTCCTTCTCATACTTTAGCCTCTACATTAAAGTTCCTGAAAGCAAAGGTCAAGAAGCTCCAGGATTGGCCAGACAAGTCACCAGAAATGAATATTATTGAGCATGTCTGGGGTAAGATGAAGAAGGCATTGAAGATGAAAGCAAAGAATCTTGATGAACTCTGGGAGTCTTGCAAGAACGGATTCTTTGCCATTCCAGATGACTTTATTAATAAGTTATTTAAGTCATTGCAGAGATTTATGGATGCAGTCCTCCAAACTCACGAGAGTAATACACAATATTAATATTTTTTTTTCCATCGCACTATTACTTTATTTTCTGTACTGTACATTATTTTGGTCAAATGACAAGACTTTTGTCTTAGCAAAGTCAAACCTTACTGTACTAAAAAAATAATTACAAATCAAGACATGATACGATTTTATTTTGGTAAAATAAGCCACTTCTGATACCAAATGATTAACTAGAAGTCAAGTTATTATTTGTTGTTCCTAAAATTTGGATAGTCGGCAAGACTTTTGTCTGGTAGTGTATACAGTAGCTTCATTAAGATAGATTTTTTATATATCATCATATAATCATAACCTCCTCCAGTTATACTCAAGGATTTTTCCTTTATAGTTTTAATTGAATATTAACTACAGTTTTACTGAATTGAACTGCTTAAATTGCCATGTCTTTTGGTGTAAGAAGTTATAATCATACTGAAAAACAAAAAAGTGGTGTTGTGATGTTTTGTTTTTTTAAGAACATGAAATTATGCAAGGAGTCACAAATTAACAAACTTGAAATGATTTTGTTTTATCACTAGATTCCTTTCTGATCTCTCTGGATTCAAACACAGCAAACTGTTTCCTTAGTCTGTCTGAGGGAAACAAAGCTGCTTCCCAGAATTATTCTGACCATCCAGACAGATTTGACGGGTGTGCACAGGTGTTGTGTAGACAAAGTGTCTGCGGACGCTGTTATTGGGAGGTTGAGTGGCGCGGGAGTGATGGTGTGTGTATATTAGCATATTAGAGCATCAGCAGAAAGGGAAGCAATAATGAGTGTATTTGGATTTAATAATCAGTCCTGGGGATTGTACTGTTCTCCCAACCATTGCTTATTCAGACACAATAAGATAAAGACCAAAATCCCAGTGTCCTCCACATCTTCTAGAATAGGAGTGTATGTGGATGACAGTGCAGGAACTCAGTGCTTCTACAACATCTCTGACACAATGATCCTCATCCACAAAGTCCAGACCACATTCACTCAGCCTCTCTATGCTGGGTTTATCTTTAGTCGGGGATCATCTGTAAGACTTATGTTATACAAATAAGAGATTCTGGATGTTACAAGGAAATTATTTTATTTTACAAGTACAAGCTGTGTAGAATTATCTGCACATTTGTTAGGGAAACACAGACACCTAAAATGTAAATTTTGCCTTCTATTTTAGTAGCACTTGAATCTATTATGATTTGAATTGAATCATTCACTAGATATAGTGTAAAACATTTTATTAAGAACACTGGCTTTTTCATACTCAACAGCTGGATGTTCTTTTTTTGTGATGGAATTTTTATTATTATAAAATAGCATTTTACATTTTACAACAACCCACAAAACAATCCCCAAATAAAACAATTAACATCTGAAAAAAAATAATTTAATAAAATAAAAAATAGTAACATACATACATACATACACATGCACCTTTACTCAATCCACATCTGAGGTTTTTAAGTCATTAAAGAATGCAATAAATTGTTGCCATTTTTCAATAAACTGTTCTCCCCTACCTCTGATATTGTATTTAATTTTCTAAAGTTTTAAAAAGAAGATCACATCTTTGAGCCACAATGAAATAGAGGCCATTTGTGGGGAGGTCCAAAACAACAGTATTCTGCACCTAGCAAGAAGAGATGCAAAAGCCACAATGTCAGCGTGACACTCAGTTTTCTCAGTTTCTCAGTTTGACACTGAGAGGAAACACCAAAGATTGCAATTAAAGGGCAAACAGCTAACTTGACCCCCAGAATATCAGAAACTATTTTAAAGAAAGTTATCCAATAGTTTTGCAACTTGGGACAAAATACAAACATATGACTAAGGTTACATGGTGAAAGTTTACATTTATCACACATATCTGAAACATTGTGATATATTTTAGAAAGTTTGGCCTTTGAGAGATGAGCACTGTGAATCGTTTTAAATTGTATAAAAGTCTAGCGTCTAGAGGAGGTGCGCACATTGTCTTCTGCACTCTAGTGGTCATCTTCAAACTCTTAGTCAGGAGTCACCAATCTCGGTCCTGGAGGGCCGGTGTCCCTGCAGGGTTTAGCTCCAACTTGCCTCAACACACCTGGCTGGGTGTTTTAAGTATACCTAGTAAGACCTTGATTAGCTCATTCAGGTGTGTTTGATTAGGGTTGGAGCTAAAATCTGCAGGACACCGGCCCTCCAGGAACAAGTTTGGTGACCCCTGCTCTAAGTCAAGTTCCTCTTCCCAGGCCCTGCTTTAATTTTATGAGAGTTATCCTTTGACAAGTTAATTGTGTATATGTTAGAAATGATCCCACTCCTATGAGGATTCAGTTCAAATACCTCTTCCCATGGAGACCTTGTAGGCAAGGAGGGAAACCCAGAGAACAGAGAGGAAGCACAATGTCTAATTTGAAAATAATGTAATAGGTGGGAGGGGAGCAGATTAGCTGGATGTTCTTTTGTCTATATATGTACAAGGCTTATGCCCGGTGTGTTTACTTATATCCTACCTGTCAGATTATGCTACCAACACTGCATTTGAATAGTTCTGAGGTTGGGGTTAGAAATTAAGGTAGGGTAGGACGATATTACAGCCTCAAATCACACCACTCCATACCAAAATTTACAATGGAAGAACAATCTGATAGGTAGCATTATTCTTCAAAATGTGTTACCTAAATTTTAACAGTGTAGGACAAATCAACAGAAAACACATTGCAATTTTGAATCATCCTTTATGATTGTAGCTTGTCGGACAGTGCAAGCATGATCCCCATGTCATATTGTAAAATCTCAGCTGTCATTATGTCAGGCTGAACAACAACAAAGACATGCCAAACACAGACACATGTAAGACTCAACTGTAGTTTGATTGATAGACTGCAGTCTATGACACGTTCAGGAATCCATGTTCTGATATGAAACCTCTCAGAAAACAGAAATAATCTGTAGCATTAATTTTGAACATAACATGCTTTGATAATTCATTCATTCATTTTCCTTCAGCTTAGTTCCTTTATTCATCAGTGGTCGCCACATTGGAATGAACCGCTAACTTATCCAGCATAGGCTTTATACAGTGGATGCCATTTCAGTTGCAACCCAGTACTAGAAAAATACCTTGATAATAAAACCATAAAAAACAACTACCTTTAAAAAAAATTAAAAATAAAAAAAAATAAAATATATATATATATATATATATATATATATATATATATATATATATATATATATATATATATATATATATATATATATATAAATATATATATACATTAACTCTACATTAATAACATTAGTAAGCAGTTAGTAAGTTATTGTATAACCAACGCAATCTCACGGCATTTTTAAAAATTAAAAACTGTAAGAAAATAACTTTAAGAAATAAAACTTATGACTCCAGAAGAATTATTTTGGTTTTATACAGAAAAAAACTGTGAAAATTTCCTTGGTTTGTTAAAGATAACTTAAAATTTATTTCCAATGAACTGGAGGGCAAAAAATTTACTTCAACTGTAACTGTTAAAGTCTAAAGGTGCAAAAATGTGGCTTGATGTACTTGAATGTTAAAAATGTGTTATCTTACAACAATACAAATTTACTTGTTAAATAAATTAACATGGAAGATTATTTTGAGTTTAAGTTATTTAATTAGCTTGTTTATGAAGACTGCAGAGTGATGCATGAAAAAAATGACTTTGAAAAATGAAGTAGTTTGTTATGTATGTTAAAGTATGCCCCCGTCACTGTTACCCGTTAAGAGATTGACGACCATTGAATTTAGCAAGGCTCTGAGTTTGAGGTCACTTCAAAAAAAAAAAAAAAAAGAAAAAGAAAAAGAAAAAAAAATCATGAAGCTTCACTTAAATGTCCAGCAGTAGGCGCTGCAGTCCCGTTAAAATTTTAGACCTATGAATATGAGCCTATCCTCTGCTTATAGTGTTTAATATATTTAAAAATGCATACTAAGGTTACACTGACTTAACTGTTTTTAAACATTTATTGTATTGATTGGGAATTGCATAAACATTAAAGACATTTGAAATGTCAAAAAATAAATAAATAAAATAAAATAAAATAAAAAAACAAATAAATAAAAGAAAAAAACCCATAGTTTTCTCGTTTAATTAATCCATTGTTCACAATATGGTTTTTTGTTGTCCCCAGTCACAATCTAATAGTGTGCAACAAGAGAAAACGTGGCTATTTGTTGGTTAGTAATGAAAGATGTAAACAGCTGATATTGGCAAATTATGAAATGGGCAATTGTATTTGTCCACTATATTTCACAATTAAGAAATTGTGTGCTTGCCTCACTGTGCTTTATGCCGATTTAGTTAGAATTAGGGTGATTACATTAGAAAATACATTAATTAATTAAGTATACAGTTTGAACATCCTAAAATCACAAACAGTAATAAAACCTTAGTTCGTCCCTAGTTTAATTTCACAGAGCTGGATGTTTTGCGCAGATAAACACGCTGAAAACAAACGGTACGTGACGTGACAGAACGTACAGTCAGTCCAGCCGACGTCATATCGAGCTTCCCAAGCAGTCAGTCAGTGCGCGAGAGAGCCAAAATGAAGTGAAATCAGCTGAAGAGAAGCAAGAGAAAGATTAGCTCACACATCTGGACGAAAGCGATAACCTGCTCACCTAATTCGGTAAGTACTGGCTATACTGAACGGTGCTATTTCATTTTATTTCAATTGCGTGATAACGCTACCTATTAGGTTCAAGGTTGAGTCAAGACTGATGGCAAAACTACTTCAGATGCACATGAAAAAGCGTGACTACTTTCTGTGCTTGGTTTTCTAGAATTACGCAATATCTGCAAGAAAGCTATGAAGCTTGATAGCATATCATGGATCTTTAACTTTATCAGCATCATGTAAGAAAACATATAGATGCTTACAGGACTGTAAATGTGAAAAGATAATACAACGCAAACCTTTCTCCGTGTTGCATTCTTAATTAAATGGTCATGATGCCATCAATAATTTCTACGATGAGTTAAATACCTTAGCCTGATGTTAATGTGACATTAATGTGTTTAGGGGTCATGCATCAACGTTAAATCACACCATGGGGGCCATACATTTCTAACTAAAAGATTACACCCTCATTTGATTCAAGTGATAACAATGTTGTCAAAACTGATAGCTGGGCTATTATTGTTTGTGTATGTATATGTATACAGAGGCTTTGTTTTGGTTTGCTGATGTTAGTTATGGGGGTGAGTACTAGTAATAATAATAATAATAATAGTAATAAAACATTCTAGGTTTAAAGAACAGACTTTTAATGCTCTCTAATAACTTTTTCCATTTTAAGATTGTTACAAGTCATTAAACTGAAGATTTGAGTAGAAGACTGAAACGCTTATGCCAATATGAATGCTGAAGGAAAACTGTATAATTGTATAAACTGTAAAACTGTATAAACCTCTAAAAATAAGGCTTACTATTTAGCATCTGTGATGATCTGTGACATTTTTATCCCACAAATGTTTCTATACATTGTTTAAAAAAGAAATATATAAATAATGTATTTTTTTAACAGTTCAAAGAACTGTTCTTATATGTTCTTATATTGTCTTAATATGAAAACCTTTTGAAACTTTTATTTTTAGGAATGTTGTTTTGGATATTTTAACTGGTCAGCGTTAAACAAAATTAGCTTATTTTCAAAAAGTGTCAAATACCTGATATATTTGCTTAATTAGCTAAACTGATAAACAAAGTGATCATTTAAAGTTTCCTATTCAGTCATAAATAAACAAGGAATCCTATAGTAAGTTACAGTTTTGGTTCAGTGCCTGTAAACCAGTTTATCTTGACTACATTCCCATCTAAACTGGACATTCATCTGATGTCCTTCAAGGTCCCATGACCTGAAGGTTTAAAGGCAACGTTTTGGTCACATTCCTGTGTCCTCACAGCTTCATTCTTTCCCACCCCCTGAACATTTCTGCTCTGTGGCCTTAGAGGTCACAGACACTTCGGAGCCTAAGTCAAAAGCCAGCTATTAGAAAACTGGTCTCCTAAACATGCATTTGGTAATGAAACTGAAAATACGCCTCAGAATTGAAACCAAACGGTTGGCTGTATTTGCTATCATACATTTGACTTTGGTCTTCATCGTGAAGTCAAGGTGAAGAAAGTTTCTGCTGACCTAGACCCCAAAAAATAATTTATTCACATTTAATAATCATTTCTCATCATGGGATATTCTGAAGAATAGCAAAAGTATACAAATATCACATAAAATAATATATTTTTTTCAATCAGAAAAGACTTTACCCACAAGAGTTAGGGAATTACTGCCTAGGAATTTATAATTTTGTTGTCCAAAATTTGACCAGAAATGTGTCTGCAGCATGAAAGCAATATTGGCCTTACATTTTAAAATGCATATTTATTGATATCATTATGATATTTATTAATTGATACATTTTTATGTATATTTATTTATACCTAAAAACTAGGGTTGGGTCGATAGATGATGCCCGATAGACATGACGATCCCGTCGCAGCAGCAACCCGCTTGCGAAAAATACACACAGGCCCATTTACACTAATGCGTCTTAGTTTTAAAATGGCCTTTTAGAACGAAAACGATCCACGTCCACACTGACGTTTCATCTAGCATTTCTGAAAAGCCCTCCTCCTTCACTGAAAACGCATATTACGTGACCACACACACACTCGGTTATGTGCTGCAGCATATGCGCTCATCTGAGCTCCAGCAGTCAGCAGGTGCTTTGAGCACAAAACCCCAAAGAGCAGTGCACGTCGGACAGTTTGTCAAGGATGTACCGCTGGATCGCATCTCACTACAGTTGTTAAACGTGATATTTAGTTAATCTTGTCTTTATTTAATGTCTCTTCTGTCTTTTGAATCTATCAGGTATCATGTCACAGCATCAGTACAAAGCTTCAATCTTTCGCTTTCATGCGTGTACTTAGTAATTTTAGGGAAAACTATAGATACTGTTGCTTGGTTCCTGTTGGTTGTGCACCTTTTTTACCAACCAAGTTTGTCGACGCCATTGTAACGACACAGATCACTCTGCCTATTCATGCCAGAGTCCTGCAGAAAAAAGTGATTGACAGGTGGTAATTTGTGTATAAATTATCTTTTTTTATTTATGATTTGGTTATAAGTAAACAAAGAGCATGTGGGTCAGGTAGTTGAAACGGTAGGCTACAAATAATTAATTTGTTATGAATTAATTAATTATTCATAAATAATTAATTGACCGCTGCCTACTACGACGATGCCATCGTCCATCACGATATGTCACATTAGACATCGTACAATGCCAAATTGGTCGACCTCGCCCAACCCTACTAAAAACATATTTTTAGCTGTCTTTTGTGTGGGGAAAAAACTCATCTGCTCTCTGAGGCTGCACTTGATTAAAAAGATATTTAAATGCATAATATTGTGGAATTTTGTGCTGCTAAATATTTCGTTATATTGGAAGCTTTGAAAACAGTTTGTTGCTTTATGTATTTGTTGAAACATTGATACATTTTCAAACATTATGATACATTTTCATTGAACTTTTACTGACAAATAAAAGGGGATATTGGTGTGCGCATAGCTCAACAAAGAGAGAGAGAGAGACATTGTTTATTTACATTTACATTACATTCTCTGTGTAATCTCAAGGACACAGACATGTGCTTCATCAGGGAACCAGTAGACATTAACCAACGCTTTAATATGCTAACAAAGATGTGCGGAGTGGTAGTTAACATGTTACTATGAGCTTTTAGATTTGATCATGTCATTTACATGCACACACAATCTCTCTCTCTCTCTCTCTCTCTCTCTCTCTCTCTCTCTCTTATGTCTGTTCCCTTTCCGTCTGTTTGCCTATCACTGATTCAAAGTAGGAAACTATCATGTCATAACTGATAACTGATTTTAACTTGGCAAATGACCACAGAATAAGTGGTATAATCAACAGCTTGCTGTGCGTCACAGGATTTCAGATGGAGGCAACCACCATTTGGAGTTAATTAATGGGAAATGTATAACATAATGCTGCTGCATTCCAGACATATTCAGATTCGGAATTTCAACAGTGAAATGTCCCACTTCCGACCTCAGTCTATTGCATATCATAGTCACATTTTTACTATGTCAGGTGTGAATATTGCAAAAATCAGTGCTCAATTTGCTGCACCTACAACAAACACGCAAGATACACCACCAACACCACACACTCACCTCTTTTTCCCAGCTCTCTGAGTCTGAGGTGGTGCTATCTAGCCATGCAACCACCTGTCTGCTTGATCCCATTCCCTCTCATCTCTTGTAAGCCATTTCCCCTGCTGTAATACCAACTCTGACTCACATAATTAACACATCTCTTGACTCTGGGTTATTCCCTACTTCATTTAAGCAGGCTAGGGTAACCCCACTGCTAAAGAAACACAACCTAGATCAAACGCTACTTGAAAACTACCGACCGGTATCCCTGCTTCCATACATGGCCAAGATTTTGGAGAAAGTAGTGTTCAATCAAGTCCTGGACTTTCTTACTCAAAACAACCTCATGAACAACAAGCAATCTGGCTTTAAGAAAGGCCACTCAACTGAGACTGCCCTGCTCTTGGTCGTGGAGGATCTCAGACTGACTAAAGCAGACTCTAAATCATCTGTCCTCATCTTGCTAGATTTATCAGCTGCTTTATCAGACACTGTAAACCACCAGATCCTGCTATCTACACTTGATTCACTGGGTGTTGCAGGCACTGTTATTCAATGGTTCAGATCTTACCTCTCTGACAGGTCATTCAGGGTGTCTTGGAGGGGAGAGGTGTCCAACCTACAGCATCTAAACAATGAGGTACCTCAGGGCTCTGTTCTTGGGCCATTTCTCTTCTCCATCTACATGACATCTTTAGGACCAGTCATCCAGAAACATGGATTGTCCTACCACTGCTATGCTGATGATACCCAGCTATACCTTTCTTTTCACCCTGATGATTCCTCGGTTCCAGCTCGCATCTCAGCCTGCCTGTCAGACATTTCACACTGGATGAAAGATCATCATCTTCAGCTTAACCTCTCAAAAACGGAAATGCTTGAAGTTTCTGCCAACCCGACTTAACACCATAACTTTTCAATCCAGATGGATGGGGCAACCATTACTGCATCCAAAATGGTAAAAAGCCTTGGAGTAACGATTGATGACCACCTAAACTTCTCTGACCACATTTCTAGAACTGCTCGATCTTGCAGATTCGCACTCTATAACATCAGAAAGGTCCGACCCTTCCTATCTGAACATGCAGCTCAACTCATTGTTCAAGCTCTTGTTCTCTCCAAACTCGATTATTGCAACTCTCTACTAGCCGGGCTTCCAGCTAATTCTATCAAACCTCTTCAGCTGCTTCAGAACGCAGCAGCACGAGTGGTCTTTGATGAACCCAAAAGAGCATATGTCACTCCGCTACTTACCCGTTTGCACTGGCTGCCAGTTGCTGCTCGCATCAAATTCAAAGCTCTGATGTTTGCTTACAAAGCGACCTCTGGCTTTGCTCCTTCTTATCTGCTCTCACTTCTGCAGATTTATGTGAAACTTGCGTTCTGTGAATGAACGTCGCCTCATGGTTCCATCCCTAAGAGGGAAGAAATCACTTTCCCGAACTCTCGCATTCAATCTGCCCAGTTGGTGGAATAAACTCCCTAACTGCATCACAATGGCAGAGTCACTTGCTGTCTTCAAGAAACGACTAAAAACTCAACAATTTAGTCTCCACTTTCCTTCCAAATCTGTAACTGCCTCTCTAGCTATACCACTAACTGTACTCTCTCAAAAAAAAAAAAAAAATTTACTAATGCTTTGCTTCTTAGACTTTACACACCTGAAACTTGTCTATAGCACTTATTCCCTGCTGCTCATATAGTTGTGTAAATTGCTTCCTTGTCCTCATTTGTAAGTCGCTTTGGATAAAAGCATCTGCTAAATGACTAAATGTAAATGTAAATATTTCATAACATTTTATGTTATTCAATTAGGTCTAAATCAGAAAGAGTAGTAAATGCTAACTGCCCTTTAAATACAGCTGACAAAAAAAACTATAGGAACATATAGCACTATAAATATATAACCTCAGAAATAACTTGTTAGTAGTGTTCCTACTCATTTTGTGCCTTATTCATACAAAATGGATTTATATGTTTCACATAAGGTAGATCAGTGCTAATATCAGTGTTGTAGTCAAACAATATGTAGATGTGTAGGGACTGAGTAGCTTGATCCTGAATGGCAGTGCAAGTATTATGCTGTCTATTGAAGCACATATTTTTTCAGGATATTGATGTACTCATTTTTACTTTACTTTTACTTTACCTTCATTTCATTAAAAAAAATATGTGACACTTGATCTGTTTTTTTTTTTTTTTTTGGACCATCTTCAGACAATACATTACTTTTTCCTGTAACAATAAAGGGATAGGTCACCCAAAAATGAATCATTTTACTCACCTTTTAGTTGTTCCAGATATACATTTTTTTCTTTTGTTGAACACAAAATAAGATATTTTGAAGAAATCTAGACGCATGTAACCATTGACTTCAATAGTATTTGCTTTTCCTACTATGGATGTCAATGCTTAAGGGTTTTCAGCTTTCTTTATAATATCTTTGTTGTGTACAACAGAATAAAAAAGTCTGGAACCACTCGAGGCTGAATAAATACTGAGTAATTTGTCATTTTCGGTTGAACTTTTCCTTTTAGTATTTCCTTTGAATTAGAATATAAGTAGCAGTTTGTTTATATTCAGGTAAGAAATTAGAATTTAGGTTTTCAACTATATTAAACGCCCTTGTTGACAGCTGATGTTATTAACAGGTTATGGCAAAGTGAGAACATTAATGCTAGCTACATTATCTAGTACTACAATTACAAGTAATTTATGATACACTTACCTGAACAACCAAAGATTCATCTAATCTGTGTCTAATACACAGCTTCTTTATCATGTATAATGATAGAGTTTTGTACTCATATCATAGAGCTCCTCTTCCTTAGAATCTAGTATTGTAGGTAGGGCTGGGCGATATTGCAAAAAAAATAAAAAATCACGGTATCATGCTTCATATCAATCGGTATCGATAAATATTTAATATTTTTTAACAATACGTTTAGGAATATTAGGTTTTTTTTTTATTTTAACCACTTTATTTTCATTTAGCAACATTACTAAGGCAAATAGCATACGTGTTAAAGAGACTCTTAACCCTGTACTGCACGGTGTCACCATATGGCAACATGATACTTATGTTTACTTCCCTGCCACTGTTTCTCTAAGACCAACATGAATTTTTTTGTTGTTGGAAAGAGAAGACCTTAGTGTAGCCAATGATGTGCTTTGGTTAAGTCACATGACATGCTGTGTTTTTCTTTAGGGTGATTTCTGACAGACTATCGTTTATTGTGAGTAGTTGCTGAATGTAAATGTAACCGTCAATAAAAACAAAGGATCAAATTATGTCAGAAAAAAAAAAACTGAAACATCACCTCCAGTAAGTTATGATGACATATTCACAACTCAAATTGTTTTAAATCAAATTAGTTTTTTGTAAATCGATCAATGTTTGTGTTGCCAAATGACAACACTGTCCAAAAGTGGAATGTGCAATAATGCAATGGGTTAGCTAGCTAGCTAGTTGTAATAATAACAAGATGAATGCTAGTAATATAATGTTGATTAGTTGTATGTTAATGACATTTGCATCATGGATAAAATCTGGTTTTAATAGCAATACTACTTTTAAATAGATATGAATACAAGGAACAGTGTATTAGAGAGCACCACTATGTTCTTTGGTAAGTGAAAGAAGGAAAGGACAGAACTGGCTATTCCTGCAGATGAAAGTGAGGATGAGATGGGTTTTAGTGACTATAAGAATGATGCAGACTGGACATTTGATAGAGACAGTTCAGGTTAGTTAGCTCAGAGGCAGTTAAAACAGGTGTAGTATAGGATATAGTATAATATACATAAACATTGTTAGCTAGTAGCTACATTATTCTGATGCATCTGAATATACTAGACTTGTTATTTATTTGTTATAATATTTACTGGAGAAAATATTTATATTTATGTGTTGTGTACAAGATAATACAATATCAGGTTTGTTTTTAATAATATTCAGCAAAAAATAATGGAATAAATGAAAGCTATTGGAATATGAGTTGTTGGAAAGCATGTCATTTATAAGTTCTGTGTTAAAGCTTATAATACTGCAACAATTAAATCATTTCAAACAACAAAATTATTAATTATAAGGAAAGTTTTAAATTTGAAATTTCTAAGTTATACCCAATGTTGGATGTTGCCATATGGCACTTCAAGTTAAGCCATTTTAAGAAAAGAAAAAAAGGCAATTTTTTATTTTATAGATTTTCATAATGCATGCAGTAGAGGGTTAAACTTGATAAATAAAATGTTACAAAGTGTGCAATGGTAAGGTGTAAACGCTGAACAACCAAAGCAAACTTTAAGGTGTGAATAATAATGATACAGTAAACCTCAAACTCTGTCAACAACACAAATTATGATAATCAAATCTGAGTTTTCAAGTAATATAACTAACTATCATTATTCAAATACATATTGCAACATTACAAATTGTGAAGTTGGTTGACTACATTACCCCTATGCTAAAAAAAATCTTTCAGATGGGGTGCTAGTTGCTGGGATGCACAAGAAAAGAAACCAAAAAGCCACTCTGGGGACATCCTGCATCCTTTTTTATTTACAATCCCTTCACTGCTGCTAGCCAAGGCACTCATTTTAACGTGTGTTGTTATTCTGACCTAAAGTGACAAGTGACAAGTGACTCGTGGCGTTTGCAAAAGTTCAGATGTTTTTCAATTAGCGCATGAAAATGTGCCCAAGTCACATGTGCCCCACTTGCACAACATATGCGCATTGCTACCATGTGCATGTCGTTCAAGTTGCGTGCCTCCATTGGACAACTTAGCTTATTGGCATTGCTTCCAAGGCGCACGCTCAGTAGCCACATTTTAAGATAACTATAGCCTTCATACCAAATTTTTTTAATCTTTATTGACAATGGTGTTCGGTCAATAAATACCGATAGTGACTGTATCGCCCAGGCCTAATTTTAAGTATATCTACCTGCATCATATCCATTTTTATTGTTGTTTTTGTTGTTATGGAAATGACAGGTCTAGCTACTAGCTTGTCTTTGGTAAGCTGTCAAAAAGTGCTTGATGTGGAGATTTTTATCATATATGTTCACATTTTTTCAACTTAAAAAGAAAATCTGAGCTGCATAAAAAGTAGCATATGGAGGCATTAAAAAGGTTTTTGATTAAGAATTACATATGTAATTAATTTCTGTTATTACATTTATAATTACACTGTTGACCATCCCTTAAACCTTAACCAAATCTTAAACCTACACATAGCACCTAAACTCATCCAGATCAACCTCAATAGTACCAGTCATTCACAATTATGAACAAATTATGTACATTGTATTTATATTGTAATGTAAGTACATATAGTTAAGGTCACTTGATACAAAGTGGGACCGAAAAAACTGATCCTAACTTTTTTTGCATTGATAGCTTGTGTTAATGAGTTTACTCTGAAAGTCTGTGCTTTTGACTATGCATATGTTAATGTACACATTTAAAGAGAAGGAAAAAATGTATACTTTAAGTTGAAGGCGAAATGGAAAGGAAACCACCAAGGCTCAAGTAGGGTCAGGTTTTAATCAAGATGGTATTGGTGAGGTATTATGTTATACACTCTCTACGCAATCAGCCTTTAGTGGTAATTCAATCTGGTTCCTCCTGCTTCTAATTTACCACTCTAGGGTGATTAGTAAGCCAGACCAACTGGCTAAGCTGCCACTTTATCAGCGCGAGCTTAGAGCTTATAAAAGTGTGAGTCCATGTTTGATTGGCTGAAAAGACAAGGTTTGCTGGGTGGCCTTTCGGTGCTGAAGGCATGTGCAGTTGTGTCCCCTGGCGGAGCCTTTAGGTCAGGGGTCTTGGACGGTGACCATCTGGACCTTTAGGGGGTGGTTTCCTAAGATGCTGCCTTTGTTTGCCCAAAACAATTGGAAGTTAATCTGAAGGAGATAAGAATAGCCTCTGTTACATTGCCGCCATCAGCCAGTCTTCATGTAGTGTGTAAGGAGACATCTCTTTCTCTTTCTTGAAAGAGGTTTTGACTGACTGGCTTCCCTTTTTTTGGAGGGGTGGAGGGGGGTTACAAAATGTGAGACTGTATAGGAGTAAAATGACAGTTTGCTTGAAAATAAACATGCTATCATTACATTTACTAAGCCTTTATTTAAGAGTTTCTTTCTTCTGTTGAACACAAAGGAAGATATTTTGAAGAAAGTTGGAAACCTGTAACCATTGACTTCCATAGTATGTTTTTTTTTAACTATGGAAGTGAATGGTTACAGATTTTCTGCAAAATTTCTTAATATGTGTTCAACAGTAGAAATAAACTCATAAAGGTTTAAAAACACTTGAAGGAAAGTAAATATTGTGAGTGCATTTTTATTTTTGGGTGAACTATCAATTAAAGGGTCATTTTTGGGACTGCAATTTGGATGGGTTGACTACAATTATAGTTTTGCTTAAAATATTTAATCAAACCTTGATTAAAGGGGATAGTTTCCCAAATTATGACATACAGTAGATTATGAACTTTTTCCTTCTTGAGAACGCTAAAGATGATTTTTTTAAAATCATGTTTCTCATTGAGACAGGCACTTTGACAGTCAAGAAAAAAGAATACCAATGGCTTCTGACAATACATTGAGGTTATATAATGTGAATTGACTGATCTGTACATTGAAGTTAACATCAATACAGAATACAGCCTCTGCAAACAGTCCTGAGCATGTTCACAGCATGAGCTTCCTGTTAAACAGTGACATATGAGCTTAAACAAATTCATTTCATCCCACAAATACAGTGCTCAGCATATATAAGTACACCCCCACAAATCTATATTTCAAATTCTTATTTTTAATAGGAAGCTATACAATATTATGTTTGTTCATATACATTAGATTAGTCAGTACTGAAGCCAAATCTGGGGCTTACCTTACAAAGTAACTTACGATAACTTTCCAAAAACTAGTACACCCAAATTTATATGTTATACAAAAATATTAAAAACAAATTTAAAAAGAGGAAAAATCAAGAGAAGCAAACAAAAATATGTTTGGTGACTAAAATATTATTTTTATACATATATCTGTTTAATAAATCTGCTTTGTTTAAAAGCACCAAAATACATTGCCTACACTGTAAAAAATGGCCATGATTTCAACGGTACAAAACTGTGAAAATGCTACTGTGAATATCTGTAATCTGGTTAACAGTATGTTTCCTTAATACTGTATATATGGCAAATAACCGTAAATTGACTTTCCCAGAATTCCCTGCATGGCACATCCCTTTTTATGCTTTTTGTTTACATTACTATGGACTATTATTACATTACTATCTTTTTAGTTGTTTCCCCATCAGTTACAGTATGTACATTACAGATTTATGTTACATCTAATGTTGATAAACAATGTTTATTTCATGAATAAGTAGCTGTGTAAATTACAATGAGCACCTTCTATTAACTAATACACTTTTCTGCTTGTGGGAAAAGTTGTTTGTGATGAGCATTGGTTTATTATGTAACTTTCTCATCTCCACCTGCATATGGCTGTGTTAACTTGTCTAACTGTTTAACAAACGATGTGTAGATATTGGTAATTCAAAATACAGATATATTATATCTATAAATTAATGAAATACAGTAGTTTACTGTAAAAATGAGAAATCAGTTTTACTGTTTGTACCGTATTTTTTACGGTAAAATACGCAAAGTACTCAATTATGCTGAGCACTGTTAGTCATTGTGTGGCAAGGGGCTTGTGCTCACTTTTAGAAAAGAAAAAAAGGGGTAAAAAATTAAGGTCTGTATTTGCATCAGCAGCTCTGTGAAAAACCTTTTACATCAATGAATCATTTCATTCCACAAAAGGATAAAGAAATGGATTCATTGGATCATTAGATTGTTCTTCAATCTGAAGAAAAAAAATGTTTGTTTAAGAACTATTGACTGAAACGGTCTTTGGGGAACCAAAAGTCGGTACTTCAGTATCATCTCTGTGAAAGCCATTTTGCGGACTTCAAATTTTAAAGAGTACTTCAGATCAATCTTGGAATTCTTTGCCAAAGCTGTGGATTTGATTATTACAGTGATAATAATATTATTAATATTGCACAGTTTCTTGCATAGACCAATCGTTTTGCATCATAAGACCTAAGATACAATTATCAGGAGCCACAGAATTAATACTGTTTTGCTATTAAAGACTACCAAAGTGCTGGTGGCCATTTTATGAATCAACAAGGACCATTCATTCATTCATTCATTCATTTTCTTTTCAGCTTAGTCCTTTAATAATCAGGGGTCGCCACAGTGAAATGAGCCGCCTCAACAAGGACCAGTTTCATTTAAAAATCATATTTAGTGTAAATTGAATGCAAAATAAGATCAAACTACCCTTTTAAACTTAGACTTTTAAACTTAGGTTTTTATAGTCCAGCATACAGTACGTCAGCAGAATGAAGATTATTGTTTTACAATAAGATTTATAGGAGTTGACATTGATTATCAAATTACCAGGTCAAAACTAACATATTCTTATTATTGAATATCACTGATGGTTTAAATTAAAGCATTAAAATTGGGATATTAACAGTAAACTTCCAAG
The DNA here is from genome assembly GCF_903798145.1 of Danio aesculapii. Classification (NCBI taxonomy): domain Eukaryota; kingdom Metazoa; phylum Chordata; class Actinopteri; order Cypriniformes; family Danionidae; genus Danio; species Danio aesculapii. The sequence goes on along the minus strand of NC_079436.1, from coordinate 11,489,501 downwards.
TATTTTCAACGTTTCTTCGAAAGAGCTTGTAAAATAACAAAAATAAGCAATATTTCACCTCCTTTGCAGGCATTTGGCAGTCAAATGCCGAACAGTATTATCTGGTTGTGTAGAAGGCCTAAAGATGCTTTCGAATTTTCATTTCACATCCATATCAAAGCAAATTCTTGCATTCTTGTTAACATTTTAGCCTGTCAGCTCCTCTTCCTGAAGCCCTTTGAGGCTGAGTTTAAATTCAACATTCGGCTCCAACAGTGTGATTAAAAGAGAGTTTGCTGTGTTTGTTGGTTGCACTCCTTTATTATAAAGCTCTCGTCCATGGTTATACATGAAACCCTTTGTCTCCGTGGGCCAGGAACCTGCAGGGAGGACACAAAGCTTCTGCCGAAAGCTGCTTGACATCTCCTCTACAGATAACGCAGCTGAATGTGACTTAGGCCCTTCATTGTTGATTGATTTCTTATTTTTAGTTTGCCCGTTGCCGTGGTAACAGCTTCACAAGGCCTTCTCCTTGAATCTCGGATTCTTTCTTGGATGTTTTATTATTCTAATGTGTTGTGACACGTGAATGTGTGTGCTGAGCTTTTTCTGTCATAACAGAAGGGGGCTGGAAGAAAATCTAATATAAACTGTATTGGATATCAATAAAGTCAAGAGGGGCCAGCTTTCAATATCCAGTATTGATCTGTGTAATACGATGATCAATCACCAAACAAAGAAGAGCAAAATCAGCAGACAATTAAGTTGCTTAAATTACAATTAAACCATATAGAAGCTGTTTCTTTAATTTATTCCTGCGGTTGATTTATAGTATCGCTTATCAGTGGGGTATATGCACAACTAGTGTTTTTCAGCCAATGATAAACTTCCGGTGAAAGCTTAATATGACTTTTTCAATTTCACAAGGTTCCTTTTACAGCATTAATGTTGTAATGTAATTGCAATACATTTCGTTAAATAGACTTAAGCATTTATTTAGTTGTTCAAGCGAAAAATGAGGCCGTGTAACAGCTACTGCCATCAGGATCAGCAGGCTAGCGCAGGAATTCCATTGAAAAAACTTGGGTAAAATAACTGTCATATTTTAAAGACTGTGGTTGGACTGTTCGATTAATCGAAATCAAATCACATAAAATATGTATTATTTAACTTCCCCCACCCAGAGAAAATGTGTGACTGCCATCTTACTAAATCGAAATCGCAATACCTGTCAAAAAAAAAAAAAATCAAAATTAGATATTTCCCCCAAATCACAGAGCCCTGCATGGCGGGTGGAAATGTAATTTAATGCAGTGCTTCTTGTCCGTTCTGATAGCCACTTTATATCGTATATCTATAAGGCAGTGATGATCACTGATTTTTAAAGAAATCAGATCTTAAACATGGACATTTTATAATGAAATTTTTTTATAATGGAAGCGATGAGGCTGGCTGGCTAAAATTATAAGTCTGTCTGCATATACCCTTTTAATCTGCTAATTCCAAATGTTTATTTGTAGATAAATGTTGTAGTAAAATAGGCTGTATTTGACAAAAAAATGTAAATCAAGATAAAAAAGAAACAAATGTTTTAATTGAATAAAATAAAAAGCATTATTGTACTTTAGCAAAGTTTTATTTTAGCAGTGTAGCATCCCAGCAGGCACACAACATCATAAGACGTTAATATTAGATTAGATTTAGGTCATGACGTCAGATGACCAAAATTCAACGTCTAGCTAACATCCAATAACGACGCCAAGTTATGTTGATATTAGGTTGATTTTAGGTTGTGTTGGAAAGTGACCTAAATCCAACATCTGATAGATGTCATAGTGGTAACGGCCACACAATGTCAAAGTGCAACAAGATTAGACGTTGATATTTGGTTGACTTTTAGGTTGATTTTTAGATTGGAAGTTGGACATTTTCATTTCCAAACAAAATAATCTTATTATTATTCTCAACAAAGCCAAGATTATTTAGCTTACTCCATTTGCAGATTATTTTGTTTGTTTTAGAGAAAAACATATCTTTGGCTTATTATTTCTGAATTAAGACAATATTTTTCCTTGTCTAGAAAATGCCTCTTTATTTTAGAATTTTTAAATATTTGGATTAGAAACGAGACAAAAACTCTAAGAGAAGCAGAAGGCTCTTGGCCAGTGACCACTAGTGGCATGTGCAGATGGCAAGATAAAAAGATGTCCAACTAGCTTCTAAATCCCTCCTATTGTTTGCAGCTCTTGAAGAAAGCAGGTGCTTCTTTTTTAGACAAACATATTGGCCTATCTTAAGCACCCATTCCAGTGGATTTCACACCATGCATGAGTCAAGATGATTATAGCCACACTTATTTATAGGGCTAACAGCTAGATTGAAAAATCAGATTAAAAAATGTGAAGTATGTGGAGTGTTGCCTAGAGATTGCTGTGAAAGATTTTAATGTGAACAAATACACATTGCCTCCTCTTCTTGTGGCCATGGTTACCCAGGTGAAGGTCACAAGAGGAGATTCAGCATTCAGCTGTCGGTTTACAGAAGGGATTTGATCAATGCAGTTGATGTTTAGGGGTGTAACAATACATCAGTACCATGGTTCGCTTTGGTTCATGGTATTAAACCCACAGTTTGGCTCGATTCTGTTTATTGTGTGAGAAGGGTTTGTGGTGTGGCTCCAGCAATGTTAGCACTAAACACCACAGAGGTAATTTTATTTGTTGCTGTTTTTCAAATGTACATATAGTAACAGACCTTTAATAAAATATTCAAGCTGCTTTATTAAAATATTCAAGCCGCCAAGTCATCTTTTACTAAAAGTGTCTCATTTACAATTCCCAGGTGTTAGAAATTGTTCATGAACTGAATGAACCACCAATTACTCTGGCATTTGTTTTATGCCACAACCCAGCACTAGGAAATACCATACACACTCTCATTCACACACACACTCTGCCAATTTTGTTTATCCAATTCACCTATGCCGCATGTCTTTGGACTTTGGAGGAAACCGTAACACCTGGAGAAAGCCCATGTGAACGTGGAGAGAAAAAAATCTTGAACCAGCAATCTTTTTGCTGTGAGGCGAGAGTGCTAACCACTGAGTAATGCCGTTTACCTTCCCTGTCCAAGTGAATCCACTGAAAAAAATGTGTTTGTTTTGGTAAATTTTACAGAAAATCTTACCATTTTCTGCCACATCAGTTGAAGTCAACCTGTAGCCTTCCATAGTTACTGCAGTGCTGCAATCTTAATACCCTATTTTACTGTTAGTTTGCTATGAGGGAATGATTCGCAAAAGAAACCTACGCCCCTACTTAATACATCAGCATACTGAAATAAAATTCTCAGCAACTTCAAGTTCATGATATTCTTAATTCTTAAACTGCACTTGGATCCTCAACTCCGCTGTACCCCAACTCATTACCGGGCAGCTGTGGATTATCGTAGCTCTTGATACAACACAAAGACTTGCTATCTTGGTCACAGACACACCAGTAACATCACCTATAATGTTGTGTGCATTGCAATATTTTAAGCACAACTGTGCTATTACTCTGCTAGTTAAACCATCACACTCTGATTATACTGGTGGAATGTGCAATATATGAAGATTGGCCACCAGGCGGGTCAAATTTAGCCATGAATCCTCTAACACTAAATTGGCCGGTGTTTAAAGGGCACATAGGTTACCCCTTTTTTCATATTTAATATAAGTCTTTTGTGTCCCCAGAATGTGTCTGTAAAGTTTCAGCTCAAAACACCCATCAGATTATTTATTATAGCTGTTTGAAGTGTCTATATTATAGCTGGGAAAAGGTTGTTGCTGATTTTTTGTACTGGGCCTTTAAGACTAGTCCTCCCCGCCCACCGTTCCCACGTGCCTGTCAGCAATCGCCGCCTTCGGCTGCCTCAGGAAGCAGATCTCACGTAACGTTTGTGAGAAATACGACAATAAGAACTTTTAACAATCAGTATTTGAAGCATTTTTTTTTGTGAAGTTGCAACAATGAGTCACACACAATGTCATTACAAAGTTCACGCACACACACAGCGAGGACACACACACACACACACACATAGCGCAGACACATATACACATACATACACACACATAGCGCAGACACACACACACACATAGCGCAGACACACACACACACACACACACACACACACACACACACACATAGCGCAGACACATACACTCACAGCGCAGACACATACACAGAGAGAGAGACAGCGCGTTAAGCTTTGCACTGGTTTTGCACGCATATGTGACATGATACTGGTAATATCCACTGCTGTATGGATATCTGTTATGTTAATGTACAAAATAAACCTGATTTATCGTCCACAAACCGGGATTGAAGCATCTTCTTTTATAATTGTTCTGACACGCGGCTGTGCTTATTAGGTGAATCTGAAGTGAATCGATGTAATTCATTACACACATGCACTGTTTTAAAACATTATAAACTTGTAAAACTCACTCTTGATCACGTTTGATGATGATTGATGATCCTAGCAAACTGAACAGACCTTTTATTCCCGGCTGCTTTGCGCTCGTCCTGTCTTGTTGATATGATTATACACATGACTACCGGACATGTTAATCCGCGCAGCTGTCAATCAATATTGGTGGGCGGGGGGGACCGCACTCCTACGTAAAGTTACGGTCGATCTGAAAACTGCTCCAATTGGTCCACCATTTTTATGTTGTTAAATTTGAAAAAAAAGGACTGGGTGTGTTTATTTCACCCCAATATGACAGTTTATACACTATACTTACACACATTTCTGTCCAAATAGCTTGAAAAGTAGATTTTTCACCATAGGTGCCCTTTAATTTTCATTGTCCAACCATTGTATGCTTCTTTATAGTGTAGTCAGCTGATCTGGTAAACTTAAATGAAGTACCTCAACACCAGATTAGTTAATGAATACTAAACTACATCACATTTGAAATGTTCAATTAAAATACAGCAATACTCTCATAGTATGCTATATGTGTATTGTTTGTTCTGTGGGGTAGTATCTTGTTCTTGTTTCATATTTTTTTTTTCTGTTTGGTTTGAATATTGTTATGTTGTTAGTTCACACAAGTTATCTGAAATACTTCATTGGTTCTGTGAACTGTTGTATTAAAGGGATAGTTTACCCTAAACTGAACATTCAGTCATCATTTACCCACCCTTTACTTGTTTCAAACCTTTATGAATTTCTTTTGTTTGTAAAACACAGATAAGACATTTTGAAGGAAGCTATAAACCTATAAGGATTGATTTCCAACGTAGTATTTCCAGCTTTTAATGGTTACATGAGTTCGTCTTTCTTAAAAAAAAAAATCTTCTTTTGTGTTCAATAGAGTAATAAAACTTTTTGTTTGAAACCACTTTAGAGTGAGTGAATAATAATTTCATTTAATTTCGGTGTGGATTTTAGCATTATCATTATCTTAACTGCCACAGTACTTTCAGAGTGTTTTGTAAAAACCATTATAATAGAGATTTCTGATAAAAGGTGAGAGGTAGAAAATGGTGTTTCTTGGCAAGCAGCATGTTTCCATTTGAGTTATTGTGTGTTTATATAAACCTTTCAGTACACACTGTTCACTCTGAACAACTTTTAACTTTTAAAAAGTACTCTCCTCCTCACACACAAACCACCATTTGCACAGACAGAAAGTGCATAAATTACGATTTAAAGGTGCCATAGAATAAAAATCTGTATAAATAGGCATAGAATAAAAAGGGTTCAGTATTTGAAAGAAACATACCGTGAACTTTGAGATTTTTTTACATAGTAGTTTTAATAAAATATTTAACAATATATCGTTTGAGCATCGTAGTTTGTGTATTTGCAATATTTGCTTACAACGTCATAAGACGTTAATATTAGGTACGATTTAGATTGTGATGTCAGATGACTAAAATTCAATGTCTAGTCAGCGTCTAAGGACAATGTTATTTTGACGCCCAATAATGACATCAAATGACGTTCTGAAACCAACATCATATTGATGTCAAATACTGATACTTATTCATCAGGAATGGCAACTAAAATCCAACATCTGATAGACGTCATAGTGGTAACGTCCACACAACGTCAAGCTGTAACATCATTAGACACTGAGATTTAGCTGATTTTAGGTTGGACTTTGGACATGGACATCAATCTGATGTTGATTTCTGATGTTAACCTGATTTTCATTTTCAAATAAAATGCAACGTCCCAACGACATTGGGGTACAACGTCAAACTGACGTCATATTGACGTCTTTTACCTGCTGGGTGTTTAAGGCCATTTACAGTAAACATCTATCATCTTCTCATCAGTGACATGCATCTAAACAATCTCGGTCAATGCTTGTAAAGATTTTGGACTCCTTCTTGGACACTTTAATGCTTCCAAACAGTTTGCTGCAATTATAAATTGCCATGTCTTGAGGTAGTTTATTATGATGCGATAAACCTTCTATGTGCGTTTTGATTGGACAGGAATCACAGGACTGTTTTTTTTATTTTTTTAATCCCTGTAGACAAGTAGTGGAGTAAAAGTACAAATACTGCACTAAAATGTACTCAAGGGAAAGTAAAGGTACACATTTTTTAAACTACTTAGTAAAGAGACTACTCAATTGCAGTAATTAAAGTATTTGTAATTTGTTACTTTACACCACTGATTATAGATTAGATTTAAATGGCAGCTTACATAAAAGAAGTTAAAATCTCAATCGAATTGCTTTAAACTTTTCTGAAAAAAGACATTTTGTAAAACAATATAACCTGAAGCAATCCAGAGTGGTAATGACACTGTACAAACTGACCCTTCCTTGACCCTTAATATCCATCATAAAATGTTCTTTGACCATCTGTCCATGACACTCAAACCCTCCGTGACCTTTTTCCACAGACTTTTTGTTTTGTCCGCCATAAACTCGATGCTGATATGAGCTCGTAAAGCATCCTCTGCTCAGAAGCGCATGCTCGATTAAAGCTAACTTAGCCTCCGCCTTGAAGTTTGAGATATTCCTGAGCCTTTCTCCCACCTGACGGCTGTGGGAATCAGCGCTGACCCCTGTCCTGTTTCAGCGGAGACCTGGCTGTCTTCTGCCTGACCGCTTGTAAACTTTTAACCTGTCCCCTTGCTTAACGACAGGACAAGAATGCGAGGAACTTTTCTTTGCATTGTCTTTCTCTTCCGTGCGTAAAAATGACAGAGGGAATTAGAGCCGGGATGTTGATTGATTTAATAAGAGCCATATTGTCATTATGATCTTTATTACTGTCATTAATGCCACACTGATAGCAGAGATAAATGAATGGTTCGTTTAAGGATTAGTTATCTTAATTTATTGTATAATTAATACATGATTTTTTATTTGATTAATTTGAATATTCAGTATTTTATTTCATATTGCATTTAACTTTTCATTCAATATATTATTTTATATTTATTTTATTTATTTTATTATTTTACGTAACTTTATTATTCATATACAGTTATTATTCATATATAAGTCAGAATTAGTAGCCCCCCTGTTTATTTTTGTTCCCAATTTCTGTTTAACAGAGAGAAGATTTTTTTCAACACATTTCTGAACATAATAGTTTTAATAACTCATATCTAATAACTGATTTATTTTGTATTTGCCATGATGACAGTAAATAATATTTTAATAGATATGTTTCAGAACACTAGTATTCAGCTTAAAGTGACATTTTAAGGCTTAACTAGGTAAATTAGGTTAACTAGGCAGGTTAGGGTAATTAGGCAAGTTATTGTATAACGATGGTTTGTTCTGTAGACTTATCGAAACTTAAAGGTGCTAATAAAAAATTCTAATGGATTTAAAATGGATTTTAAAACATAAAAAAGGATTTTATTCTAGCCGAAATAAAACATGTAAGATTTTCTCCAGACGAAAAAATATTATTAGACATACTGTGAAAATTTCGTTGCTCTGTTAAACATCATTTGGGAAATATTTAAAAAAGAAAAAAAATCAAAGGGGGCTAAAATTCTGACTTCAACTGTACTTTAGCTTATTTGTTTATGCATGGGACAAGATGAAAAGAGGTATTCAAGCATCAAAATATTTAAACAAAATATATTCTCATATATTTTTAATACATTTACGTATGTTTTCTATGTAATAATAATCATGTAATTTTAGCACATATAAAGGATACACACACTTTTTCTAAGTACAACAAAAGTTTATACTTGGCAGGCATACTCTCTTTAAGGATCACGGTGCAACTCTAAAATAATCAGTAAGGATCATTTTAAGTCCTTCAAACAAACTGAATTTACCGATTTGTCAGTGAGATGTTTTTAATCATGTAAATTATAATTTAGTTTGATTATATATATATACAGTAGACTGTCTTAAAGTGGCTAAACAAATATTATCAGACATACTGTGAAAATTTCCTTGCTCTGTTAAACATCAATTGGGAAATATTTAAAAAAGAAAATAAATCAAAGGGGGACTAATAATTCTCACTTCAACTGTATATATATATGTATATATATATATATATATATATATATATATATATATATATATATATATATATATATATATATATATATATATATATATATATATATATAATTAGTAGAATTAACTTTTAGTAAATTTTGAGTTAACTACACTCATTTCACTTGATAAAGTGGACTGTTGGATTTTACAGTATATATATATAATTTACTATATAATTTTTAATTAAATTTTTTCTAACTTTTGAAACATTTATTTTTTTCATAAATATGTTACACTTTATTTATATATATAGATTTTATAATTTTATTTTTATATATCCTCCCCACATATGCCAAGTCATGTATAAAATTTGACTTGACTTGATATTGTCAAAGTGTTTGTGGTGACATTATTTAGTAGTGGCAGTTCAGTAAAGGCAGATTTCAAAGAAGTGTCTGCCACACAGTCTGGGGTTCAATTCGACAATATCACACAATTGGATCAATGTAGCTAATTTTACAAAAGATCACGTCCCCTCCCCCATCTGAAAGGAGATGTCAAAGGTTGGTGACCTCTGCTTTCATGTGCATTGATTGCTTCTCGGGAGGTGGCCTGCTCCTCTCCAAAGCCCTTCACATCAGCTAATATATCTTTGTTTGGACCTGAAAGCTGTTTTTTTACATTTTATCTACAAGGTTTGTTTCCACATGGCACATTCTACTGTACAAAATAAAGCAGCCAAATAAATGTGGTGGCTTTGCTTTTAACTCTAACCCTTTAACTACTCATTTGTACTTTAATTATAAATCTGTCCACTTTTATAGTAAAAAAGGAACAATGAAATTTTTGGTAGCGTATATATGGCCATGACCTTTCTTTTATTTGAGATTTTAATTTGAAATTTACAAAGATGTTTAATTAAAATATATATCTGTTTTTGCTTTTGTAATCACCCTGTGGTCTTCAGATATTATTTATTTGATAAAAATGTGTTTTATGTTTTAGATGAAGGTTATTTAACATATAATGAACTGAAATATATTCAATTACACCAACAAAATAAATTTAATTTTTTTTTTTTTTATTTAACATTTTTCAATATTTTGTTTTCAGAACAGCCCCTTCCCCAACAATTTAGACCCTTACAGATGAGGAAATAAATAAATAAATAAATAAATAAATAAATAAATAAATAAAGGGTATTATAACAATTTTAAAATAAAATGAGAAAAATAATACTAAATGAATAAATAAATAAAGTACTGCCATCATAAATACTTTTCAGGGCATACATTTGTACATTGTGTTACATAGTTACCTCAGATATTCATTGTTGATATAGGTTTATTAACCTTTAAATGTACATATCTAAATATGTTGTAATACTTTTCCACCTCTTCAGAAAAATATCAGTCTTCATTTGTAGACATGCAGTCATTTTTCCATTACACAGACCTCTCTGAATCCACGGTGCCACCTTTGGAGGACCTTCTTCCATCCAATGTATTGTTATCATTTTATTGCAACCAGTAATAATATCCTCAGTACAAATCTTGTTTCTTCATTAAACATTTCTTTAGACAGTGCTCCCAATAAGCACACAACTGGAAAGAGGGGTATTTCTATATCTAATATCGTATATATTTCTTTTTTTTTAAATTTCCAAAATTCTTGAATCTTAGGGAAGTCCCAAAAAATATGGGTATGATCTCCAATTTTGCCACATTTTCTCCAACAGCTAAACTAAATTTAAAGATAAGATGTTACCATGTTTTAGAGAGTGGTTTGACATTTTATAATATATATTTAGCCATAAGCAAAGTAATAATTATAAAAGTTAAATATAAAAATGCAATAATAACAATAGTTTTTAAAACTAACATAGATAATAATAACAGTAATAAATACAGCTGAAGTCGGAATTATTAGCCCCCTTTGAATTGTTTAATCTTTTTTATATAACTCCTAAATGATGTTTAACAGAGCAAGGACATTTTCACAATATGTCAGATAATATTTTTTTCTGCTGGGGAAAGTCTCATTTGTTTTATTCTGGCTAGAATAAAAGCAGTTTTAAATTTTTTCAAAACCATTTTAAGGTCAAAATTATTAGCCCCTTTAAGCTAATTAAAGCTTTTTTTTTTTTGATAGTCTACAGAGCAAACCATCGTTATACAATGACTTGCTTAAATACCCTAACCTGCCCAGTCAACCTTAACCTAGTTAAGCCTTTAAATGTCACTTTAAGCTGTATAGATGTGCCTTGAAAATATCTAGTAAAATATAATTTACTGTCATCATGGCAATTATAAATTAAATCCATTATTAAAACTATTATGTTTAGAAATCTTCTCTCCATTAAACAGAAATTGGGGACAATAATAACTCAGGGGGGCTAATAATTCTGACTTTTAGGAAAATTGTTTAATTACAAGAGAGAATATTTCCTAAGATTTGGATATTTTCATCTTTATAGGTAATTTAAACCAAAGATTATAACATTTATTTCTGGCCACTGCTGTATATATAATCCCTTATGATGTCATAGAATTCTGTATATTTCATTTGTCCTATGGGTCAAAAAAATGTAGCAGCAAATTTTAATTACGATTCTCAAATAAATTTTTTACAAAGTAACAACTTCATCATTCACCTTGTGAATGTTTTCCCTTGTCAGTGTGCATTATTTCATCAATGTTTAATCTGTGGGCACCACTCAGAGGGGGTGTGTGTTGGAGTATGCAAATGTGTACCAGTGTGTGCCTGTACTTTTAGTGGTGTAAAAATATAGTTTTATAGCTGGTCAATTTTGACCAGCTAAAATGTATTTTTTCTGTTGTTAAAATGGTCACGGGTCATTTATACCCTTTTACAGGAGGGTTAGACACATAGTTTTGGATGGGCTGTGTATGCTTCAATGTCTATAGAGGTAATGTCCCTCTGCGAGGTAGAGAATCAAGCTGTAAATGCATGAGTTTTATTTATTTTTACAGCTCCAGTATTTGTAGGCCCAATCCATCGTATATTGTATGCACATGCAGAATTTTTTTATCAAATCGTAAGTTTCCACATGTATCTGCCGTTTAGGAAGTGTAAAACTGCGAATTGTAGAAACTGGGTGGATAAATGTGAAAATGATGCCCTTGCCTTTTTGTCTGTACAGCAATTTCACATATATTATGAAGTGATCCTGACTAGGCATGGGCCAGTATAAAGTTTCTGACTGTATGATAACCTAGCCTAAAAATATCACGGTTTTACGGTATTGTACTACTTAAAAATATGTTCTTTTTAAATGTCTGGGTAAAACAAGACCTTTTCCTCTTTCAACACAATGGCTGTCTGAAATCATATACTTCAATACTATATAGTATGCTAAAAACAGTATGTGAGCTGAGTAGTATGTCCGAATTCATAGAATTCGAAAAACAGTATGTAAAAAGCACCCAGATCACTTACTACTTCCGGCAAGATTGTGAAGTGCGTATCTGATGGATGCGACGCTATCCCATGATGTACAGTGGGAGAATTTATGAATGGGAGTGAAGCAGGTATGATGTGATGATGACCAAATGGCATCCATAGTACATCTGAGCTCCATTCACACGACTCACATTCATACTGTATAGAACGTACTTTTCTATCAGTCCAGTAGTAAATTCTGATTCAAATGCAGTACCTACTGAGTTGTAGATGATTTCAGACACAGCCAATATATTCTATTTTGAAAAACATTAAAAACATGTCAGGCTAAATAATTCAAGTGAATAATTGACTTCTGCTATCTTCATTAGTTTCAAAAACAGTTTTAAACACAATTTAAAATGGCATCTTTGGATATCATTTCTGCTGGAAATACTGTTGTCCTAAAAAAAAAAGTAAAAAAAAAAAAATCTTGAAAATGGTTATCATCCCATGCCTAATCTTGACTAATGCAAAGTTCATACTGCATGATTTTAGCCCTCATTTTTTAAATCACTACCAAATATCAAAAATCAAAGGCAAATTCCAGCTGCACAGGAGTGGAACCGTCTCTGGGAGCATCAGAGAAATAACAAGTTACAATATGTTCAAAAACATCTCAAAATGGTTTATAGAACATCAGATGTGTCATCATTCGTATTCGCATGTACCTACCTATCATGTTACCACTTGTGCCTGCCATCTTAAGGATTTGTTTAAGTGAAGTTTATTTATAAACTAATTTCGAAAGGAGCACGTGCTTATGATTGATCATGGCTGGTCCCGCATTGATTCACCAACCAGATGATTCCTAACTTACTGTAATAACCAGAGTTTCTTACTTTAGTTATTTTTACAGTAAAGAATCCCCCTTCCACCCCTACTCCATCTTTACCTTTATAAGGCGGCATGGTGGCCCAGTGGTTAACACTATTGCCTCACAGCAAGAACATCACTGGTTCAAATCCTTAACAGACCAGTTGCTGAGTTTACATGTTCTCCCCGTGCTTGCGTGGGTTTCTCCCAGGTTCTCCGGTTCCTTCCTACAGTCCAAAAACAAGTGTCATAAGTGAATTCTATCATTTATTAATTTTCTTTTCGGCTTAGTCCCTTTTATTAATCCAGAGTCGCCACAGCGGAATGAACCGCCAACTTATCCGGAACGTCTTACGCAACGGATGCCATTCCAGCCGCAACCCATCACTGGGAAACATCCATACATACTCATTCACACACAATTTAGCTTACCCAATTCACCTATACCACATGTCTTTGGACTTGTGGGGAAAATCCGGAGCACTCAGAGGAAACCCACGTGAACACGGGGAGAACATGCAAACTCCACACAGGAACGCCAACTGGCCCAGCTGAGGATTGAACTCGAATTGATCAATGTAAATTAGCACTATATCAAGCTCTTAACAAGCAGGATATTTTTATATAGCAATTCATAATCTGTCATCAGCTCTAAATAAGGGGGTACTTACCGGAGCCTAAAAGTTCCCTCTTGCCCTGCAAAGGATCTTATGACCTCAAGGCTCTGTATTGAAAGCATGCCAAACTCACTTTATAATCAGTCATCAGCTAAGTGTATTGATGTTTTTAGTTTATTTTGTTTTAAGACATTTTACTTATTAAGATCTATTTAACTTTATCTATTTTAGTACTTTTTAGTTATTCTAGATTGATTGGTGACAATTTTAACATCTGTTCAGGGACAACGGATGAAAAATAGCCTTCTGGCTAATTTTGGTGCATTTGCAACAATGCTAATTAATGTGCACTGTCCCTGCCAAATAAATAAATAAATTGGTGCTTGTTTCACAGGAGTGACTGTCACAAAGAGTACATTATCAAAAACACGATCAGAGAGAATCTCAGATGTGTCACCGACTTCTGTAAAATAATTGGCAAACTAAACACATCAGCGATGACCTACAGCCAATTAGAGCCAAGATACAGGACAGCAGAGAGTTCAGGGAGGGGTTGTAGATCACAATATAATAAAGAAGCTTTACAATGACATTAAGCAGAAACAAAGAAGAAATATTTGCTTGGCCAGCCACAGCAGCAGCAGCACATTGGCAAACAAACTTATTAACTTTCCCGGTTGTTTCTAATCATGCAGTGTGTCTGATCCATTGTGCTGATATGTGAACATAGCAGCAATTAAATACGAAACCGGTTAATTATGAAGTGTGAAAGCAGCAGTGATATGACTACTTTGAAAATCATGCAGTGTGATATATCCAAAGTAAAAACACTATTGAAAAAACTTTAAACACTTGGTGCACTGTAAAACATATCCATTATTTTACTTTATTTTCCGGCAGCTGGGGTGCTGGAAAAAAAAAGTTAAATAACACCCGTTAAAAATTTACAGTTAAATAACAGATGTTAAATTACAGAAATTTACCAGAAATTTATATTTAAGGAAATAACGCCTGTTATTTTACGGTAAATTTCTGTAATTTAACGGCCGTTATTTAATGTTTTTTTCCGGCACCCCAGCTTTCAGAAAAAAAGTTAAATAAAGGATTAGTTTATGAATTGTGAATTCGAAATGTAAATGCATTTAAAACACCAATAAAGACCACCTACATACAGTACTGCTGTACAGATTTGATACGGACTTGATTACGGATGTGATCACTGGTATTTTGTTGTGAGGATGTGCATCAAAATGCATGTGAACTATTTATATCGCCAAAGCCATACACCCTGCAGCCCAAGACTGGTTACTCACTGAAGTTAAGCAGGGCTGAGCCTGGTCAGTACCTGGATGGGAGACCACACAGGAAAACTAGGTTGCTGTTGAAAGTGGTGTTAGTGAGGCCAGCAGGGGTCACTCAGCCTGTGGTTTGAGTGAGTCCTAGTGCCCCAGCAAAGTGAAGGGGACACTATACTGTCAATGAGCACCGTCTTTCGGGTGAGACGTTAAACCGAACTCCTGACTCCCATAGCACTTCTCGTAAAGAGTAGAGGTGTAACCGCGGTGTCCTGGCCAGATTCCCTCCGTTGGTCCTTACCAATCATCCCCATTCATCGAATTGGCTCTATCCCTGTCTCTCTACTTCACCTTTAGCTGGTGTGTGGTGAGTGCACTGGCGCCGTTGTCTTATGGCTGCCGTCGCATAATCCAAGTGGATGCTGCATACTGGTCTTGGAGTGGAGAGAACCCCCGCCCTTTGGGTGTATGTCCATACACAATAAAAGTGCTATTTAAATACACATTACTTAATTGCTCTGAAGGCCATTTCGCAGTGAAAATAATCATGGCCGCCATATTGAAGTGTAATTCTTAAACTGAAGTGCTCAAAATTTGCCATTTCGAAGGGCCCTTAGGAATGAATGAATGATTTTGAAGGGGACAACTGATAGATTTTTTTATAATGATCTATTGTGCAGGAAAGTTGTTTGGTGTTGCATATTGCGTTCCATTTGAAAAAGCATATCCCCATGCCCTAATCACTTTGAATGTCAGTCTGGTGGGTAAACCCCTCAAATGGATTAGGACACCGAGATGAGGTCTTTCAAATGGAATGAATTGTTCATGTACATTTAAGTCTTCTTCTTCGTTTTTTGTGTATGTTTGTGGCCAAATTACAGCACCACATACTGGTCTGGCATGTATACTACATCATTCTGTAGTTTCATGTGTATGCAGATATTTTTTGAGACAGCAAAAATTAGATCAGATAAAAAACTCAGGCTTTTGCGTGGATGTAGCCTTAGTAGCAGCTCTGTTTGTACAGTTTAAAAAGAGGATTGTGTGGATGTGTTATTGCTCTGGGATGAGGCACAGATGGATGAAGATCTCCTCATCCTGTCATGGTTATCCTGGGCGCTGATGGGCAGGATGGCCCTTATCTGGAGCAGATGGGTCCTGGACCTCCTCCTCTTCTTCTTCAAAAGGCTAATATCTTCAGCGCACGTGGCTTATCTGGCCCAGCCTCCCATTATTTGTTAGGAAACATGTCTGGATACAAATCTAAAAAGGTTGCCAGCAGTTCAGCTTGAAGGAAGACATGATGAAGGATGAGAAGGTTGTGTTTGAGTGCTGTCCAACATAACTGCATTTTCAACAACTGATCTCAGCATTTGAGCAAGAAGCTGTCAGGCTTCATCTGAATCTGTTGTTAAGATGTTTTCATCAGTCCGATCATGTGAATTAAGCTGTCTAAAAGGTTTCTAAAAAGCAGGGTCTGATATGTTTTGAGCTTGTTTACTTTTTCAGTCACTTCCAGAAGTAAAAACACAATTGAAAAGATTGCTTTTGTAGTGTAAATGGTTATCTGGTGAATGCATTTAAACCGTTACTAAAGACCACCAATATACAAACTTGACCCGGACTTGATTACGGATGTGATCGTTAGTAATGTGTTATGAGGAAGTGCACCCAAACATATGTTATGTTAATATACGCTGTATTAAGATTAAAATTGTATTTGTAATTCACATATTTTATATACAAGCATCAGCAATTTCTGTGCAGATTTTCCCATTGAGAAACAATTGCATGCAAGCTCATACAACAGCAATAATTGCACCCTTCAGTAATAATCATGACAAACATATGATGGAAGGGTCTCAGTAAAATCTGAACACAAATGATTACCAAATATAATAGAGTGGATAAACTATGACCAAGATAATATCCAAGGTATAGACCAAGATATACTGCAGTTTTAAAACTGCCAAAATTTTCTGTAATACCGTTCCTAAGGTACAGTTGAAGTCAGAATTATTAGCCCCCCTGAACTATTAGCCCCTGTGTTTATTTGTTTCCCCAATTTCTGTTTAACGGGGAGAAGATTTTTTTCAACACATTTCTAAACATAATAGTTTTAATTTCTAATAACTGATTTATTTTATTTTTGCCATGATAACAGTAAATAATATTTGACTAGATATTTTTCAAGACACTTCTATACAGCTTAAAGTGACATTTAAAGCCTTAACTAGGTTAATTAGGTTAGCTAGGCTGGTTAGGTTATTGTATAATGATAATTTGTTCTGTAGACAATTGGAAAAATATAAAGCTTAAATGGGCTAATAATTTTGACCTTAAAGTAGGTTTAAAAAATATTTTATTCCAAAATATTTTAAATCTTTTAAAAAATAAAATGTTTATAAAGGGGAAAAAAATTGTTGTTTTTTTACCAAGACATTTAAAAAGAATATATTTTAGAGCAGTCATCACAATACCGTGATATTTTTAATCCAAGGTTATCATACCGTCAGAACCTTATACCTGCCCATGCTTAGCTGTGTGCACACGAGTGATACACTTATTTAAATATGTCTTATGATAACACTATGTAGTCACATTTATACATGCAGTTTTAAAACATTTACAACAACCATAAAGCAAAACAAAATGTATTTCCCACATTAAAAAATAAATAAAAGGCACATAGGCCTCTGTGTTTTTGCGTATTTATTTGTTTATAATATATAGTGTGGATTATAATATAATAAACCGAGAGAAAAAATCTTTTCCATGGACCATATTTCTATAAATAAGCTTGAAAAGTGTGCGTTAGCTGGGTTGTGCTGACGTCACAGGCGAGCGTCCTGAAATCAGTGTAGTCCGTTTATAGCCTAATGTTAGCTTTTCAATTTAAGATCCAAAAGTGCTAAAAGTTGTATTTTCGTGTGAGGATTATCCAGTTGGACAAAATGTGTAAGTGTAATGAACAGTGTTTAAACACAGAGCTTATTATTTGCAATCTTGGAAAAGCCTATGGGAAAATCCTTCAGGGACTTTTTTCGAGGGAACCAGTTTTTATGCTAGCAGCCGATTAGCCTACAAGGTGACGTCATAGTTCCTTCACTCTATAACAACACAGGCTCCCCGTATACCTTTCTGGAGAGAGCGAATTATTTATACAGCCATGTTGGAGTGGTATAATCACAAGTCCTTTTTAAAAAATATGTTCTAATGTTAAATCAAGATCCAAATTGCACAATTTTGATGGATCTCCATAAAGGAGAACTAACAATTGCTCTTCAGTTTCTTCTGTGAAACAGCTTTTCAGTGTTTATGATTGTGTATTTACATAAAGAAGGCTATTTTATAATATTCATGTATCAAACTAGTATGAAACTAAAACAAACTAGTATAGATTGTTTTGGCACTCCTGACACAGATATAGACTATAAAAAATGCTGAGTTCCACACAATTCTTTCATGTTGTCCCAACACAAATCAATCAAGTTACAAATTTAAGTAGATTGAACAAAAACAATTTAGTTGTCCCAAAAAACTTTACAAATTGTGTTAATTCAGCTCACTTTAAAAAAGTATTTTGAACAAGCAGCAAAAATCATCTTTTGAGTGTAGATTTGGTTTGATTTTGTTCAAAATGACATCTTCTGCTGAAGTAAATTGAGGCACGCCATGGAAAGCAGGCATCTGAAGCCCATCTAATTTTGGATTTTGGATTTTGGACTTTTTTTGTCTTTTTGTGAATTGAGTACACACTTAGCACCTAACATCTTGTCGCTTTTTGTTTATTATTCAGTATCTTATTAATAGCCCTTAAGGCTTTTGTATAATTTGAGGTTGTCTGTTTTCTACTGTAGCAGTATGTAACTCATCTCTTTCTCTGTTGCAATAACCTCACTTGCCCTCTATCTTGGCTTGTCCTCTGAAGTATGTGCTGTTCAGTTAAATTGAAAAATTGCAGGCAAGAGTAATTTGATTTAGTTGCTTTAACAGAGCACAGAGTATGTTTTTCATGAAATGTGCTCTTTTGGAAACTTTCTGCTAACATGATTTAGTGATTTTGAGTTCATACAGATGTTTTGATTACTAACTCCGATCACTAAATCCATTCTTCAACTTATTATTAACACGGAAAATTGCACTGTAATCATAAGAACTGTATGTGCTTTCTGCATTTATGCACTCCAAAGCATTCTTTAGAGGTACAACACGAGCCTGACAAACACAGCATTTTTTCTTGGAAAAGATTCAGGAGATTCTTTCACTTTGAGGAGATGAAGCTTTTAAAATCACACGCTGTAACTGTTTCTCTTTGGACGTTCTGTTTTGATTCCACCTACAGCTCTGTCCAAATGTTTTAGCATTCTTAGACCACTTCATTGCTCTGCACGAACCCTTTTACACACTCGGCTCAGCCCAAGGTCACCAATAGCGGCTCAAGGGAGATGGGGTGAGGGGTGGGGAATGAAAGCTAACAGGGCGGGCTGGCCAAAGTCACGGTGACCACGACCCACTGTTGGACTCCACATTCTAGCTGGTTGAGAGAGAAAGAACAGAGAGAGAGAAGGCCGCTGGCTCTGAATTCTCGCCTGATCTCAGAGGAATACTGTTCTAGATTAGTAATTGGATATTTTATCCATAAGTGTAGTCCCACAGCTTTCCTTATACTGTTTTTTTTAACTCCTGCTAGACTGTTTTTTTTTATTTTCACCAAATTTGACTCAGATGTTCTTCAGATCTGAGGCAGATCATCTGAGGCTGTAAATCTACAACGTTAAAACCTATTGATGCTAGGGTTGGGTCGATAAACGATGCCATCGTGCATTGCCAATGGCCCATAGACATCACGATGCTAAGCTGGCATCGCGATCATCTGCCCTGCCCCCGTCGCAGCAGCAACCTGCTCGCAAAATATACACACAGCCCTGTTTACACTAATATGTATTAGTTTTAATATGGCGTTAATGGCTTTCATTCTTATACTTAGTAATTTTCGTGAAAACCTCAGATACTGTTGACTGGTTGGACTGGTTGGTTCCTGTTGGTTGTGCACCTTTTTTACCAACCAAGTTTGTCGACACAGATCACTCTGCCTATTCATGCCCGTGGATTTGTTTATGGGTAAAATAAAGAGCATGTGGGTCAAGTAGTTGAAACGGTAGACTACAAATAATTCAATCGTTATGAATTAATTAATCATTCATAAATAATTAATTCACCGCCTATGATGACCATGCTATCGTCCATCGCGATGTTTCACATTAGACATCTTACGATGCCAAATTGGTCAACATCACCCTAGCCTAATTGATTCTGAACTTTAAGTGTGTCATTGGCACCTCACAATAACCCCCACACATACATTGTGTGACAGCGCCACCTAGCGGTCACACGTTATAAACCCTTAGCTAACCATCAATAATGAATCTTACAAAATGAGTAATTAATGTTGATTGCATATATTTATTATGGTAAAATTGATATCAAATGAATCTTTGGGTCATGCCGAGAACATTGATACCAAACTTGCCATATTTGGGCAAACTTTCTATCCGCTATATTGATTTTGTTCAAAAACCTTTTTTTGCGAACTCCACCTCGACCATTTATTCAATTTTCACCAAATTTGTCTCGGATCATCTTCAGACCATGCTGAACAAAATTTATTGAAATTATATCAATCAGCAAAAAATTTGAGCATCAACAAATGTGCTAGCAAAATGTCAAAGTGCGTCTGAGGCTGCAAATTTGCAACACTTAAACAAATTGACACTGATCTGTAGGTCTGTCATTGGCAACTCACAATGACCCCCAACACATAAATTTGGTAACAGCACCACCTAATGGTCAGGAGTTATAAACCGTTCACTAACCATCATTAATGAATCATAAATTTGCTAATAACTTTAGACTGCATGTTTATTGTGGTAAAATTAATCTCAACTTATACCTTGGGTCATGCCGCAAACATTGATACCAAATATGCTCTGTTTGGCTAAACTTCCTGTCCGCCATATTGATTTTGTTCAGAAATTTCTTTTGCAAACTTCTCCTATATTTTTAGCCAAAATATCACCAAATTTGACTAAAATGACTGTCAGACCAAGATGAAGAAGTGTTGCGAAATTTGTGTCAATAGGCAAAGCGGTTTTTGTTTACGACACCGACAAATATGCTCAAATGTGCTTATTCTGCCTCTGGACTGCTTTACTCATTCTGGCTCTGAACTGCTTTGGCCCCTTAATTGCTGCTTGCAACTATATTTGGATATTTTATCCATAAGTGTAGTCCCACGGGTTTCCTTATACTGCTTATTATGATGTTCTTTATTAGTTTAATTAGTTGTGTTTTATCTTTTATTACTTGGTTTTCATCTGGCAAAAGAAAAAGACAAGGAATCCTACTTTTAGCACAGAAGTATATCGAGAGACAAGAATCTCGTGTTGGAAGGGCAAACAAATAACAATTTTATGACAAAAAGTCATGACAAATGTTTTATGTTACTATATTATTTTAATAAGCAGGTAATGTTTGAGCTACAAAATTTATGAAGTGGTAGTTCATCCAAAATCTGAAAAAATCATTCATCATAAGTCATCATTTACTTACACTTTGCTTGTTCCTAACCCATTTCTTTCTTCTGTGGAACACAAAAGAAGATATACTATGGATGCTAATGGTAACAGGTCTTCAGCATTCTTCAAAATATCTCCTTTAGTGTTCAATGCAAGAAAGCAACTCAAAAAGGTTTGGATCCACTCGAGTGAGAGTAAATAATGAGTACATTTTCAATTTGGTTGGGGGGAACTGTACAAAGCTTACTTAGACTGATATAAATTGAGAGGAATAGAAAAGTTAATTTGATTCAACTAAAAACTTTAAAGCAAAAATTTTTTATTTTTTTCATTTAGGGGTAGAAATTAACTTAAGCAGTGATTTACTGTTAGCAAACATCAATCATCAATTCACCCACACTGCTGAATATGTAAATTATATAGATATGTTCTATTTTCCATCTTAATAACAAAATAAATACACAACATTTTTTTAAAAGGAAAATAGCTTTACAGTATTAAGAATGAAAAAACTGTGGCTGTTGCTTTCAGTTAGAATTACACTTAATCTACTACTATAGTTCTTTAATGATTATGTTTTTGTTTGTGAATGTGACCTTGATAGACTGAACGGAGAAGATGTCCATAGATCCTCTTCCATGTCAAAGAAGGTGGCAATATTGCAATAATAAATGCAATATTTTAGCTTTACTTAGTTATTAAAAATTACAGCACTCAAAGTTCAATGAAAAAGTAATGTGCATTTTAACACCTACAGCAAATGGCAAAATAGAAGATGTGACATCAAAGAGCCTAATATTTACATAATATTTACATCAAAGCCCCCATGCTTGATGTGTCCTTCAACGTTAACTAAGTGGCTTGCGAATCAGAACATGTTGGGCTTCATAGGTCTAGGAAGTCAGCCTGTTTCTAGGAGAAAGAAAACAGTGTTGTAGAATAAAGTAAAATATGGATTAAAAAAAAATTAAGCATGAAAATATCCTTCAAATATAGCTAAAAACTTACGGTGGCCGAGAAAGCTTAACGTGCTACAATTTAAGAAAGCACATGCAATTACAAAAAGACCAGCAAATTGAGAAAAGATCTTCATCGGTTTGACAGCACACATTTAAAAAAAAACGTGCTGCATTTTCACAAAACGCAAACAAATGATTTAAACGCGCTGCATTCTCACACAACGCAAACCATTAATAAAACATGCTGCATTTTCACTCAAGGCAAACTAATTATTAAAACGTGCTGTATTTTCACACAACGCAAACAAATGAATTAAACGTGCTACATTTTCACACAACACAAACCATTAATAAAACACGCTGCATTTTCTCACAACACAAACAATTAATAAAACACGCTGCATTTTCTCACAACACAAACAAATTAATAAAGTGCTCTGCCTTTTCACACAACGCAAACAATTAATAAAACATGCTGCATTTTCACACAATGCAAACAAATTAATAAAACGTGCTGCTTTTTCTCAAAACGCAAACAATTAATAAAACGCGCTACATTTTCTTACAACGCAAACAGTTGATAAAAAACGCTGAATTTTCTCACGATGCAAACAATTAATAAAACGCGCTGCATTTTCACACAATGCAAACAATTAATAAAACATGCTGCATTTTCACACAACAAAAACAAATTAATAAAATGACCTTCATTTTCACACAATGCAAACAAATTAATAAAACGCGCTGCATTTTTTCACCATGCAAACAAATTAATAAAATGGGCTGTATTTTTTCACCACGCAAACAAATTAATAAAATGGGCTGCATTATCTCACAAGGTAAACAAATGAATAAAAAGTGCTGCATTTTCTCACAAAGCAAACGATTAATAAAGCGCACTAAATTTTCTCACAACGCAAACAATAATAAAACGTGCTGCACTTTCTCACAACGCAAACAATAATAAAATGCGCTGCATTTTCTCACGCGCTGCATTTTCTCACAACGCAAACCATAATAAAACGCGCTGCATTTTCTCACAACGCAAACAATAATAAAACGTGCTGCTTGTTCTCACAATGCAAACAAATGAATAAAACGCGCTGCATTTTCTTACAACGCAAACATTTACGAAACCGTGCTGCATTTTCTCACAACATAACGGAAATGTTTCAAGGAGACCCAAAAACGGTTATTTAGGTTATGGTTATTTAGAGTAATAAGTACTAAAGACACAGGAATTTGGAAATTAAAATAAACCAACAAAAAACTCATCTTTCTAAGATCACTTCACTGAGCAATAGTCATGGCACAGCAGCATCCGTCATGTTTTTGGGTCACCTTGAAACATTTCCATTGAATTCCGTTCTTTTTGTGTTGTGAGACATAAAAAATAAAATAAAATATATTTAATATATAATATAAGAAAATATATAAAATACACATTTAATTGTTTCTTTTGTGGCGTTTTATCAATTTGTATATGTGTGTAGACATCATACTTTGCAGTTTCATTACCATATACAACATTAAGGGTTTTTACAAAGCGACGTTGTCAAACATGTTTTGCCTGATCTTATACAAAACTTCTTTTAAATTAGGCATCATCCATAATTAAACATTAAAATTGAAATCAAAAAGGTTTGAGATTCAGGTGGGGAAAGTACTAACATGTTCATCTACATTGTCCAAAAAAATTATCATTTATAATCATCGTTATCATTTACTTGTGTTTTCCAAACCCATAAAACAATTTTTTTATGAAACAATGCCTCCACTGAAGGCCTATAGGTATCCAAAATTTAAAAGATCCGAAAAATGGTTGAACTACCTGTTTATGCAACCTAGGATACCCTAGTAATCAAACAGAACACAAGAGTAACATTCCAACCACCACACTGGTCATTTTGGTAATTCTAGTAATTAAAAGGCAACACCTCACCTTTTTTGCCAAGTGTATGGGTTTTTGTTTTTTTAATTGATTGCAGTAATTAAAGGGATAGTTTTACACATCCTCATGTTCCAAACCTGTAAATACTAAAAATAAATAAATAAATAAACTTTTTTTTATGTTCCACAGAAGAAAGAACTGCAGATGATCATCTTTAGCTCGACCTGAAGATGATTAAATTTGACAGTTTACGTTTTGGGTGAACTATCCCTTTAACATTTAAATGATTTTACAGATATCGCTATCTACAGGATGTTTTATCTCTCAGCGTTGAATACAGTAAATACAAATCCAATGGACTCTTGGAGCTGCTGTGTTTTGGCTGGAGCTCATATGTCCTCAGAAAGCATCCAGACCCGTGGCCCTGCTGCTCATGATAAGACAGTGAGCAAATATTTACCCATGAGGAACATACGCTACGGTCTTGATGGCCACTTCTCTGTAAATAAACTCTTTCTGCCACACTGGAAGACCCATTTCACATGATACAGTATGCGAGTTGAAATTATTTGTTTTTTCATTATTTAAAAATGTTGTTTCGTTGTTTCCAAAGGATTTTATTAGCAAAAAGTTCACACGGATCTACAAAAACAACTAAAAAACACTGAACATTTCATGACAAGTCATGCAAATGACTGTCATTGTTGTTTTGGTTTTGTCTACATGAATGCGTAATGAATTGTCACCATTTCACAGTCACATTTTTGTAGTTTACATTGAGAGACAATAACAATGTTGGATTCACAACTTGCTTTGTAAAATCTGCTTTCAAAACTGTTCAAAATGTAGTTGTAGTGTTGTGCCATTGTATGTGTAAACTACAAAAACATGTTTTGTGAAAACAGTGACGTTATTCATATGTGTATTACGTGGTCTTTTTAAGGGTGTACTCACACTAGGCTCGGTTGCATTGCACCGTGCCGGGTCCTGATTGTCCCCCTCCCCTCTTCCCCTTGGCCTGCACTCACATTGCAATTTACCTTCTGAGCCTGAGTACACTTACGTTATTGATGATGCGACTGTTTAGTTTAACAGATGAGAAGCTCTCACTCCGTACAATGGAGATTGCTTTAGTTTATTGTTTTGTATTATTTTAGTCGTTTGGGATTCAGTGACACACAGCCAAATCTTTTGCTGAAAAGATCCACCACTTTTGACGCTCATAAACTTTCATAAAAGTCCTCGTGCTGCAGCACAGTGGTGCAGTGGGTAGCGCTCTAACCTCTCAGCAAGGTTTCTTTCTCCTCGTTTCTATGTGAAGTTTGCATGTTCTCCCTGTGTTCGCTTGGATTTCCGCTTTCTAAATTGTCCGTAGTGTATGTGTGTGAATGAAAGTTGATGGGTGTTTCCCAGTGATGGGTTGCAGCTGTAAGGTCATCCGCTGCATAAAACATGTGCTGGATAAGTTGGCAGTTCGTTCCGCTGTGGCGACCCCAGATTGATGAAGAAAAAGAAAATTAATGAATGAAGTTCGCGTTCATTGAAAATTAAGAATGATTAATACATCCATATGGAACAGTCCCTAAAAAGTGATTTCGCGTCTTAAGTTTTACGCTCGGATGCATTTTGCACCCACTCTACAAGCGTACCGTGCCAAAGCACAACCGAACTACGCTCTGCCACACTTCTAATCGGGCCAGGGCCGGCCAACTGAACCCCATGGGGGTGTGATTCAGCGCACTCACACTTGTCAAACAAACAGGGAAATTGGGGCCAAAGCGCCCGGGCACGGTTCGGATACTCTAGTGTGAGTACACCCTAAGAGAGAGCTTAAAAACAAAACAATAATGGTGGACAACAATGTACGACAGACAAGTTGTGTTTCTATACACAATGGCAGCTACCGACTTCTTTCGATAATATAGTCTTTCTAGATATTATATTGGAATGAGCATCATTTGCCAATATTGCTGTACACAGAAGGGCGACACGTTGGATTAATGGTTAGCACTGTTGCCTCACAGCAGGTCACTGGTTCGAGTCCTGGCTTGGTCAGTTGGCATTTCTGTGTGGAGTTTGCATGTTCTCCCCTTGTTGGCGTGGGTGCACTATAGGTGAATTGAATAAACTAAATCAAAGACTAGAGAATAAACAAGATTTGTCACTCGAATCTTTTTGAATGGGGAAAAGTGTAACTGTCAATATGGTAAATGAAGCCCCGCCTACCAGTACAGGAGCCTGTCATTGATCGCTATATGGTGAAAAAAGCCTGTCTTCTAGTACAGGACCCAATCATTGATCGCTATAGACTGACGATACTCTGTTTTACTCTGATGTTTTGATGTTTCCCCATTCAAACAGAATGCCTGAACATACTGCACGAGAGGCGTTTCAAAGATGGCCGCCGAGTGAAATTACTTGCTGTAGTGTATGTGTGCGAATGAGTGTGTATGGATGTTTCCCAGTACTGGGTATCAGCTGGAAAGGCATCCACTGTGTAAAACATGCTGGATAAGTTGGCGGTTCATTACGCTGTGGCGACCCCTGATGAATGAATGTACTAAGCTGAAGGTAAATGAATGAATAAATGAATTATTGTTAATGTAAATATAATCCTGATCTTTTTTTTCTCTTATAAACGCTGACCACATGACTAGGCAACATCAGATATGGTAACAGAAGCATATGCGATTAAAAGTTGATAAAATTAAAGATATTAGTTACTGATGCAGTTCTAAAATTCTGATTACGTGTTGCTACAAACACATGATATTTTAAAGCTGTCATTAATCATTCAAATGTATGTTATGGCTTAAACGTGAACTCTTTGGCTAACATAATGTGTCTTTGTGATAGATTACACTAACTTGGAATAACTTCACAAAACATTTATAGAGTAATCGTTTCAGATCTGATGGACGAGAGCTGATCTGAGTGCAGTCTGACTGTTCACAGTTAATTTGTAAGGGAAGGGTTGGTGTCTGTCAGCATCGGATAATAGATTGAACCTGCCTTTGTTACATCACACTAACAAAAAAAGAAGTAAGAGGATTTAAATTGTCTGCCCTTTCACCATGGGCAACTCACTTGGCTTTATCAGCATGACACTGCTGTTACCCAACACACACACACTCAGCAGTCCTGATGCGGCAGAGGCTGCCTAGGGTCAGAAAGAGGAGCATGATGGATACAGTTGAGCGCTCCACGAGGAAATGGGGAGGGGGCGAAGACAGGGGTCTTTCCTGAGAACATTAAAGACCCTCATTGTTCGTTTGTCACTTACGCATTCAAGGTGGCATTGTGAAGGGGAAAGCTCTGATTCTTTGCCCTGAGTTACAAACACTTTTATTTAAACTGATTGCATGATTGTGCATAGGCTCAATCATATCATCACTTGGTCCATTTTTGGCAGGTTTTTATTTCAGTTATTTGGAAAGTCCATATACAGTAGTGATTAGTCTTGTCAGTGGCTTTAACTTTCAACGTTGAGGTAATTATAATTACAATATATTACAAAAATAATAACAAAATGGTATACTAACAGAAGTGTACCCTTTAGGCTAATGTAGTTTTAGCTCAGTTTACAGCTGGTCTTAAGATGCGGTTTTGACCACTAGTGGATGATACTAAATATAGGTGTAAATGGGCTCTGAAATGTTTTAAGCTGGCCCAATTTTGACCACACTCTCAGAAATAAAGGTATGCGAGCTGTCACTGAGGTGGTACCTTTTCAAAAGGTAAACATTTGTACTTAAAGGGTCCATATTGGTACTTCAAAAGTATATATTAGTACCTAACAAGTTTAAGAGGAGCACTTTTGTACTTTTTAAGTACTAATTTGTACCCTTGGGATACTAATATGGACCTTTAAGGTACAAATTTGTACCATTTGAAAAGGTACAACCTCAGTGACAGCTCGCGGACCTTTATTTCTGAGAGTGCACTATAGAGGTAGTCAAAAACACTATTGACTAGATTGCTTTCATATTGGTGGATGGTACCAAAATTATATTTAATTTAATTTCACAATAACAATATATGTACTGGCAAAAATCAACAAAAATAATTCATTAATTTTTCTTCAGCTTAGTCCCTTATTTATCACATAAAAATAAGGGACTTGTTGCCACAGTAGAATGAACCGCCAACTATTCCAGCATATGTTTTACACAGTGGATACCATTCCAGCCACAACCTAGTACTGGGAAACACCCATGCGCTCTCGCATTCACACACACACACACACACACACACACACACACATAAAATACGGCCATTTTAGTTTATTCAATTCACCTTTAGTGCATGTCTTTTGACTGTGGGGGAAACTGGAGCACCCGGAAGAACCCACACCAACATGAAAACATGCAAACTCCACACAGGAATGATAAATGGCCCAGCCAGGGCTTGAACCAGGTAACTCCTTTTTGTGAGATGACAGTGCTAACCACTGAGCCACCATGCCGCCAACAAAAAGAATTAGAATAAATAAATGTAATATTTAGAAAATGAAAAGGATTCACTTTTTTTGTTAATTTATTGTTTATTCACATGTTTTTATTTCCCAAAAGTGTTAGCTTTTTACAATAAAGTAAAAACAGACTTGTGATTTTCTGACCTCAATTGATGCTTTGTTTCTAAATAGAACTTTGTTTTCTTTCATTTGTATGAATAAATCAACAGGGGCTGTAATTAATCACAAGTGACTGTTTTACTGAGGCACATTGTACACAGTGTTCTGTACTCTTATTTTTAGTTTCAAGTCAGTGATCCAAAACAGTTAACCTAAATCGCAGGTAAAAGTTCACTTTAGATTGCTGACCTCATCTTAATTCGAGTGCTCCAGTTAGTACATTCCTCAGACACATGAGGAGCACCTTGCATGTGAGTCAGTGCATGCGAGTTAGCTACACTCGCATATTTACATGTCACTTTATACATAGAATTTTATAAATCTCTTATGCTTGAAAAATTATTTTATGGTACAGCCATACTGCCTAGCCCTACTGTAGACACTCATGTGTTCAAACAGCCACAAATGACCTACTACTTTTGACCTACTAACCTCATTCTTAAACATTACGGAAGGTGTTGTTGAAGTTGTTTTACCAGCCCCGGTTCTAGAACAAACCCACAGTGTTCAACATGAACTAAAGCTGCTTATCCCTGCTGAAAAAAAGCTTAAATCAGCCTAGGCTGGTTGGCAGGTTTTAGCTGGTTGACCAGCCTGGTTTTAGAGGGGTTTTGGTCATTTCCAGGCTGGTTTCCAGCCATTTCCAGCCTGGTCTTAGCTGGTCAGGCTGGAAAATGACCCGCTAAATCCAGCTAAAACCAGCTTGACCAGGCTGGTTTAAGCTGGACATAGCTGGTTTTGGCTGGACCAGCTAAGACAAGGCTGAAAATGACTGGAAAGCAGCCTGGAAATGGCCAAAGTCTCCGGTCAACCAGCTAAAACCAGCCGACCAGCATAGACTGGTTTAAGCTGTTTTTTTCAGTAGGGGTTTCTGTGTCATATTAGCCAGTTTCACACAGTGATACCGGTAAATATCCGGAAAATTTCCCGAAAGACTTTACTGTTAGAATCAAAAAAGTGCTGTTCACACAGGCAAGACCGTTCACACATCCATTCCAAAATACTGGTAAATTCTGACATCATTAATCAGAAATGGCCTCTGAACGGCTGTGCTTGTATTTGTAAACATTTGACTACATTACAAACTCTGTGGATGTATAAGTATTTTTGACGCTCATAACAACCATAAAGTCCCCGTGCTGAAGGAATTATGGGGTTTGCTAAAGGTGTAGCTGTCCTTATTGTAATAATTTACAACAGTTTGAGTCCATTGAACAGTAAGAATGATTAATAAATCCATATGAATCAGTCCCTTAAAAGTCACATCTCCTCTTCAGTTTCGGGCTCAGGCACACTTTGCACTTACACTACAAGTGCACCGCGCCTGAGCCCGAGTGAACCGCGCTCAAGCACACCTTCTCCAACTGGGCCAGAGCCAGCCAAGTGAACCGCCCCTGAGCCCGATTCAGAGCAATCACACTTCTCAAACGATCCGGGAAACGGGCCTGGGCACGGTTCGGATAGCATATGTGAGTACGTCCTTATTTGGAATGGTCAGGCACGCAGGGGTCGATGAACAGTCCAAAGTCAAAAACCAGGGAAATAATAAACAAGGAAAAACACTTAAGTAATCATAAAAAACAAAAAATAGCTTAAAGGGGCTAATAATTTTGACCTTAAAATGTTTTTAAAAAATTAAAAACTGCTTTTATTGTAGCCGAAATAAAACAAATAAGACTTGCTCCAGAAAAAATATATATTATCAGACATACTGTGAAAATTTCCTTTCTGTGTTAAACATCATTTGGGAAATAGAAAAAAAATTCAAAGGGGGGGATGAATAATTATGATTTCAGATAAATATTTTTTTTACATTATTTTGCATAAATCTGTTAATCAACCTCAGTCCTGATCAAAACTACTAAACTGCTTAGAAAATTACAGGGTTTTGACTCTTTAATTACCAAATTCATAAATTGTCACTGATTTGGCTGAAAAAATCTAACAAAATGACGATTTTCAATAATTTTCAACAATTGCCTTTGATGCATTCTTTTTGATAGATTTTTTTTCCCTTAATTTACTGTTGGTTGCTGTTTTTTCCCCATTGACTTCCAATATAACCACCGTTTTTTGATAACAAAACCATGACACCATAATTATGCATTTTTTATTGTTGGTGGTTTTCCCTGTTGGGAAGAGCTGAAATTTGTAAGTTTAACTATTGATCATCAGTTGGCATCAGATTTTTTTTGTTTCCTTTTTGCACAGGCCTATCTAAAGGGTTAATCTCAGTTCTCAGAACTACATGGAGTAAATAAAAACAAAGACTGTATTTATGCACCATCAAATGTGGTTATAATGGAAGTCAATGGGGCAAAAACAGACACCAACAGTAAATTAGGGAGAAAAAAATTAAATGTAACAATGCATTAAAGGGCACCTAGGTTAGCCCTTTTTTCAGATTTAATATAAGTGTTTTGTGTCTCCAGAATGTTTCTGTAAAGTTTCAGCTCAAAACACCCATCAGACTTTTTATTATACCTTTTATTAAATTCCTATTTATACATTTTTTCACTGGGTGGCGGTTTTGGTGTACTGCTCCTTTAAGGCTAGTCCTCCCCGCCCACCGTTTCTACGTGCCTTTCTGCGTGCCTTAATCTCCTCCCTCAGCTGCGTCAGACAACAGACAGACTTAAAGGAAGCAGATCTCACGTAGCGTTTGTGAGAAATACTACAGTAAGAACTTTACCAATGAGTATTGTTGTGCAGTTGCATCGCAGAGTCACACAAAGTTCACGCGCGCACACACAGATACACGCGCACACACACAGACAGACAGACAGAGCGCCCGTTTAGCTTTGCACTCTTTTTGCACGCAAATGTGTCACGATATAGGTTAATATCCACTACTGTATGGATATCTGTTATGTTAATGTACAAAAGAAACCAGATTTAATGTCCACAAAGCGGGATTGAAGCGTCTTCCTTTTGAATTGTTCTGATACGCGGCTGTGCTGATGAAGTAAAGCTGAAGTAAATCGCTGTAATTCATTACACACATGCACTGTTTTAAAACATTTTAAACATGTGAAACTTACTCTTGATCACATTTGATGATGATTGATGATCCTAGCAAACTGGACACACCTTTTATTACCGGTTGCTTTGCGCACGTCTGGTCTTGTTTATATGATTATACACGTGACTACTGGGACATGTTAATACGCGCAGCTGTCAATCAATTCGGTTGGCAGGGGGACCGCACTCCTACGTAAAGTTACGGCCGATTTGAAAACCGCTCCAATTGGTCCACTGTTTTTATGTTGCTAAATTGAAAAAAAAAAAGGACTGGGTGTGTTTATATCACCCCAATTTGACGGTCTATACACTATATATGGACATATGTCTGTCCAAACAGCTTGAAAAGTAGTGGTGATTTTTCACCATAGGTGCCCTTTAAAGCCAATGTTGTCACTAATCATTCACATGTCCAAGACGGTGGTAAAAAAATCCAGTCCACAATTACTTTTTATATTGAAAATACATAATTTAGTGTGTTTTTTTTTTTTTTTTTTGCCAAGTAATGCCAAGGTTGGGAATTCAGTTCCTAGGGAATACGATAACAATGTACATTTAATGCAATGTAAGTCTCTTTAGAAAAAAGGCATCTGTCAAATATGAATTATACGGCTTATTTTATTTATATTACATAGAAACTTAATACAGGACCATACACTCGCACATAGACCCTGTCTTCAAAGAAATCAAAGAAAAGTGGTCAAAAGGGGTTAAAACACCAGGAGTGTGTCTCCATCAACTTGTGATCTGATTGAACAAAACACATCTTAATACCAGGTGTTAACTGGGTCTTTGGTTGTCATCAAAGAGGTCTAGTGAGAGAGAAGTCATAAAATGTATAATCTGAAGAAGAAAGAGTCAAAGGATACAACTTTAGAGCAAAATTAAATTAAATTTGACAGTTTATAATAGGGCTGCACGAGATGGAAAAATATTGCAATATTTTGTTGGACATTTTTCAGCCACTGCAGCTAGTAGTTTTCCAACATTACTAGACACTTGCCATGTTCACTAGCCACAGTTTTGTTGTTAGGAAAATATATTTTATATGCATTAATTTGACTTTGACATGGTAAAATGTCTTGATTTAAATTTTGTGATATGTCCACATGCCTCCTCGTTTATTTAACTTTTATTTGTGTGTCGTCTATGACCTTGCTCGATGAGCATGAGCAAATGGGTTGTGGTTTCACAGTGTCATATTGCAGTTAGTTTTATTTCATATGACTTTTCAGGGCTCAACACTAACAATTTACAATTTTTTTTTTCTCTGGCCAGCACCAAGCTAATTTTATAGGCCACAAAATTCAAATAATGTGTAAAACAAGCAAAATATAGCTGTATATTAAAACTAAACATAAGTTTTATACATAAAACTATACATAAACTAAAATTCTAATCTTTACTGACAAGCCAGCACTGGCAATTTAAAAATTATTTTTAACCAGCCAAAGTGGCTAATGGGGGTGACTGTCTAACCTGCCACAGATTAAATCTACCAGCATTAGGCTGGTTGGCAGGTGTAAATAACTACGTTTGCATCCACCTATTTTTATGCACATTTTGGAAATGCATAAAAAACATATTAGCATAACTGAATAGGGTCAACTTTTTATTCGATAAGAAAAGATAAACCATGCGTATAAACCACTATGGAAACACTTTTACCAAACAAATTCCAGAATGCGCATTAAAAAAGGTCATGTGATTTTGCTATGAGAGATCATGTGGTGATAAAACTGTGTGAATGGACAAACCAGCAGGCTGAGCATATTGTAAAACATCTGAAATGTTGTTTTGGTCATTCTAAAACACCATAATCATTTCAGTATTAGTGTTATTATATTGTTAATGACCTTCAGAATCAAGAGTGTCTGCTTTGCGTCTCACGCCTTTTAAGCCACCATGCGTTCACTGCGTGTCAGGATTGCCTTCTGAGGCACAAGTCTTTTATTAAATGAAGAAAAGATTCACGCAGCTTCTCCTACCATTCTCCTACAAAAATTTCATTTTTACTGTTGATATTTGGCACCAGTTAATCAGGAGGTGGTGATTTTGTTCGATTTGACTAATTGGATGGGAACGCTGCGTTATTTGCTCATCTTTTATGTGATAACCAAGTTTTGCGCATAAAGTAATTCGCATTTTTGGATGGAAACATAGCTAATGTCAAGCCCTGTCTGCGATGTATTTTGCGAAATGGCTACAATTTCACCAGATGACTTGAATATCTCTATTCGAAAAGACTGATTAATTTTAGATTGATTGGGATGATTCTGTAGGGGAGTGAATCATGCATTAAAACACTTGTAAGGACCAATCTACGATTATAGATACAATAGAGAAAAAGATACAAGTGATAAAAAGAATTGAATATTCACATGTAAAATAATACTTTTTAGTCTTCATCGAATAAACAATTCAATAAATATAATCATTATTAAAGTTACAAAGGGTACAATTTTCTTATGCTTGAATGCATTTAAAATCCTCTTGCCGCAAAAACACATGTAAACTATAATCCAAACTCAACATTGCATATGCTGCTATGTAACCTTTGCAAATGATTACATTGCCATATCTATGCTGAAACAATATATTGTGCTGCCCTAGTTTAAAATGCTTGGAAACTAGAGATGTTGTTCCGAATGGACACAACCCTACACTGTTTAAGAAAATGTTCTTCAATTTATTCTAAATATATATATATATATATATATATATATATATATATATATATATATATATATATATATATATATATATATATATATATATAGGTTTGTTCCTAGTCTTTTTGTTTGCAACCTTGATTAGGTTAGTTTTAAAAAGTATTAAAAGTTGATAAATCAATTAATAGAAAATTAAGACCCTTAAAAATTATTAAAAAGTCTTAATTGCGTTTTTGCGAGGTTGCAATTAGTGAAACAATAGAGCAAAACTGACAGCAAAATGGGAAAATGTAAGTTTGCGTACTCCATGGTTCGAGAAAAACGAGTTTAAACAATGGCTGAAGCCTGCCGTTGATGCAACCACGTAATTTATTCTTTCAAGCTTTGTTTCTTCCGAACTTGTCTGAGTTCTGTTGCATAGTTGTGCTCCATTGATTCATTTAACTACAACTGTTTATTAGGTTAAAGGTTTGATACTGATTAGAACTTGAAGTGGAGATGAGGTCTTAAAATATTCTGGGAAGGTATTAAAATTACCTTTAGGATTCCTGCATATACCCTGTTACACTAACAATTAAACACAATTTATTAACACTGTTAAGTGCAATCTTTTGGCAAATCTCGTAATGAACATGTATTTACCTATTGAACTTTATAGTCTTCATTTATTCATTTTTCTTCGACTTATAGCAGAATGAACCGCCAACTATTCCACAATATGCTTTACATAGCAGATGCCCTTCCAGCTGCAGTTTAGTACTCTGAAACTTTATAGTCTTGTGATTTCTAAATTTTAAATCTTTTAAAGGTATTTAGACAGAACATCAATATATAAATATCACCATTTATCAGTTATTAGCATATCACGAGAGAAACTGTGTGTTTCTATTTTAATTTATCATGGATCTCTGCTGAAAAATAAAAATAATTGAGGTTATACTGTACCAACAAGGAAAGAATTCAACATCAACATGTGGTTTCAACACTTTGCCTTTGAGAGAAAGGTGTAAAATTGTGGTTGACCTTTATCAGTTAACCAGATGTGGAAGATCAGCAAAGCAAAGATTCAATCAAACAGTACTGAGAGATGGTTTTCCCCTGTTTAACATTTGAAATTCATGCTAAAACAGATGGATTAACTTTTGTGTCGTCATAAAACGTTTGCGATAGTTCTTCAGCATTTGTTTTCACTTGCATCTGGTTGAACGACATCGTGAACTGTCGGTTCTTGACCAGCAGTGTCATTCCTCGCCCAAATAATGATGGATGAAGCGTCAAAGCAGAAGGAATTGTGTCAGGAAGCACATCTGACCTCTCTTTGGCCCTTGTCACCTGATAAGGCTTGTCTGTTTTGATAATATGTGCTTCATGTGACACAGGGCCATAAAACAAGTCCCTATTTTACACTGTAAAAAAAAACGACTTACTATAAAGGCCATTTAATCCAGAGAACAACAAACAAACCATTAGGAACCAAACTGAGAGTTTTCAAAATGTAAAGAAAAACTTATATTAAAACATAAATACTTCTATTTGTCAAATCCTATGTGGGATTGAGCCAAATGGGATTCGGTCATCAGCACATAACAGCAAACAAATAACAAATCACACAGCAAAAAAGAAAAGCATTTAACCTGTTAGTTGAACTATTAATGTCCCTAGTGAATAACAGCTGTGGTCTGTTGTAAAATGCAGGGCTGGGTTCATCGGCAGGTCTCTGGTTTATTGGCCAGAGTAGCCTTGCTGGTTTTTACCCATATTGAGCTCTTTGTTTGTTGTCATGGTATCGAGGCACTTGATTTTCCCATGGACACTATAGATTTTTAGGTCTTACTGTTTTATTGTTGAGAATGCACTCTCCTACTTTGAAAAATTTGTCATGTTGATGCACATAACTCTTAATATTGGTGTCATCATTTGTTGTTTGGACAGTTTCGTAAGACTTTTTGTAAAAATATAGTGGAGGCTTCACATGGAAGAATTAATACTTGTGCAGGTCATTGGGACTGCTTCCTTAATGAAGGTATAATTCAGATTTAGTAATTTCGTTAAGCTCCATCTAATTATTCAATTCTATTTTGAGTAACAAAATTCTATTGAGAGTATCTGTCAAGAAATTAAAGATCAGGCAGTTTAAGTGCTACCACAAAATCCACAAACAATTTGGATTTATTAAAGATTAACTTTAACAGTGTTAGAAAATGTTACTTTAAATAAGATTTAGATGATGACAAAGGGCAATTAAAATGTTAAAACTGAAACAAAATCACATGCACAATAAAATCATTCATATTAATCAAAACCAACGAATTAAAAAAACGAATAATATTGTCTATTAGTTGATATAGTTCAATCTGTGAACCACCTTTGCCTGCATTCCTAAATTGCACTAATATGAGCTTTTCCAATGAGTCTTTGTTAATTACCGAAGTAAAGCATTTGTCTAAGTGCAGGAGTTGGTTGAAGGTTAAATTAAAGCAATTCACTCTGGATGAATGTACGGCAAGGTCAACACTCTAATCAGTGCTTCGGTCACACAAAGACCCGTTTCTACCTCTAATAAATGAGCAAAGAACTCCCACGATCCCATCCCGCTGTAGTCTGCTGACCGTATCTCGGGGTTGCCCTCTTGCCCCTCTCATTTTCCAGTTACTTTTATAACTGGACAGTAAACTTCCAGTGGCTTAATGATGATGACTTCTTCATCTGCCCAAATACTCCTTTTGTTGATCCTCCCAGGCCTCCACCCCCTTAAACCCTGGCTAACCTTGGCCCACCACCACCCCCGTCCACTGCTGGACTAATCCTCTCCCCAGGCTGTCACCTCCACCCCCCTCCAGCCAATCCCTTGCTGACCAGTCAGGGTTTTCTCTCCTTTGCCGATTTCAGCTTTGGCTTTCAGCTTGTTGTGTTGCCTCCCCCATGCCTCCCTTCCCCCCTTTGTTTGTGTGGCCAAGTGGAGGAGGTTATCTTCAAAACCCTGGCTCATGTTGGCCTCGCTGGAAAAGCTCCGATTTGCACTTCAGGACCTCAGCAGGAAGTCCGTGAGAAGGCTTTAATAGGCAAATGAGCGCAGGGCTTAGGGAACAACAACCTGCCAGCGGTGTGACAAGCGGCGTGAGACCCCACGCCTCATGCCCGGAATAGACCTTATGTGGTCAGGGAGGCAGAACGTGCCACGGTAGCATTGGCTTTCACGTGACGTCGACATTGTCATGCTGTTGTAATTGGCCTGTGTTAAGGTGAATTTGTTTTTTCTGACGCTGAGTAGATAGCTCCTGAAGAGCACAATAAGCTGTGGCCCTTGCCACCTCCATCTCTCCCTCCTACCCAGCTGATGCTCATTTGTCACTGCGTTAAAACCAGGTTCCGCTATCACCTCATCGATGTGATTCTCAGTTGTTTTTACAACCATGATAGGATTAGAATTTTATCACACTTCTGAAATCCTGCACTCGAAAGGCTTAACATAAAAGAGGCCTCTTTTCATCACTTTTTTCACTCTGAACAAAGCAAACCAGATAACAATAATTAATAAAAATACATTTTCATATTGGGTAACACTTTATTTTGATGGTCCATTTGAGTATTAGTAGACTGTCTGCTTAATATATGTTGATACTGCTTCTTTAACAGACGTTTAACTGACTATTAGAAACTTTGCAAGTACATGTCAATTTACACTAAACCAAACCCCAATCCTAACCTCAACCTAAGAGTCTACTTATAATCTAATGGGAATTAGTTGGCCTGTAGATGCAATGTAACTAAATTCAACAAACAGACCATCAAAATAAAGTGTGACCTTATATAGTTTCTATAAAAATTAATTCTCAAAGCTCTTTACACATAAAAGAATAAAACAATATTGTGTAACAGTATAACCAGTGAAAATAGAACACGCTAAAAAGGCGTCTAAAGAATTGCGCTTTCAAAGATGATTTAAACACCTTGAAAGTTGATGCATGTCTTATATTATAGGGGAATGAGTTCCAGAGATTTGGGGCAAGGGAGCTGAAAGCCTGGTCACTTATGGAATGCAGATGAATGGGCTATAAGCACCGTGTTTTTCAGCCAATTATGAGCGTCCGGTCAAAGCTTTATCCCAGCAAACAATTTTGTGTTTAATAGATGTCTAATAGACATCTAAACGTAAACAGCTTGGCTAAAACAAGGCTAAACTTGGGCTGTCAATGAAAATCTAATAGATATCTAAGAATAGCCCAAAACAAATATTTTATTTGATGACTAGTCTAGATTTGGCCTATTCTTAGACACCTATTAAATTTAGCCTTGTTTTAGCCTATGTTTAGACGTCTAATAGACATCTATTAGACATCTTTAAAAAGCAAAAATGGCTTGCTGGGATGTGCCTATTTTCAATTTCATAAAGTTCCTTTTACAGCATCGATGTTGTAATGTAATTCAAATATAATCAGTTAAATAGACTTAAGCATCCATTTAGTTGTTAAAGCATAAAAAGAGACGAAAGACCACTCAAACGCAGGCGAGCACAGATATTCCATTAAAATACTGGGATAAAATTAATTTCCATATTTTAAAGACATGGCATGGAAAATATCATTTAATCCAGACCCACTTTATATTGTATCTCAGCCAAGCAGAAAAGATTGCTGTTTTTTTTTTTTTTTTTTTAAGAAATCAGATATTAAACAGTGATTTTGTATGAGATGAAAATTAACCAGAAACCCGGGGCTGGCTGGCTGAAATTAAGGGCCCTATCATACACCCGGCGCAATGCAGCACAAGGCATGATGCAATTGTTATTTGCTAGTTTTAGCTTTAGCTTTAGATTTGCCCACCTGTCAGGTTTTATACCATATGGGGCATAGCATGTGTATTAGGATATCACTCAGTTTTTTGAGCACACTTCGTTATTATTGTTCATTTATTTGTTTGCTGGAAATTAGACCTGAATTTAGAAATAGTTTTGAAACAAATCTTTGTGCCTAACAAATTAAATTAATTATTTATAGGCTAATGGGTGTCTGTGCATACAATAAGTTTCCCTATCCACGAGAGTGAAAGCGAAAGTAAATAATGTGGAGGCTCATCTCTTATTCTCGCGCGGTAGATGCTTTGTTTAACTGTTTTCTTGCTAGTGAAGTGTTCAGTTTTTCCACTTACAAAGTTGATTGGAACCCATGACTTTCGTGATCTTTATTCGTAGTATATAGAAGTCAGTGGTAACTGTCTGGTCTCCGGCATATTTTAAAATGTAATATGTAATTTATGTTCATCAAAATAAATAAAATCAGACATGCTTGGAACAACTGAAGAGTAATCAATAGTGAGTAAGTATTTGTTATTGTTATTATTGAGTGAACTCTTTTGGACCGTACCGTACCACTTTTTCGGCACCCTTTCGAAGGGGAACCAAAACACCAAAAGGCGGAGTTAGATGTGTAGCTGAACGCTATTGGTTTACAGAGACACGTCATTCGCTCACGCAACAAGCCAGAATGAAAACAATGGAACCGCCATGTTTTAAATACACAGCCGAGAGATTACAGTAGAATTACATATAAATATAATAACACACCATGGTCGACCCGGGCTCAAACAAACCTTGTCGTCGTCTTGGTGAACACCCATAAAGCCAAAAATAAGAGCAGATTTTACCCTGTGCCCCGTAGTTTTTTACGAGCCAGTCTGAAACGCGAGTGGTTTCGCTTTCTTGCTTGCTTTCGCCGCGTGTCTATATCTGAAATAACAAACTTCTTGAGCTCATGATAATAATGTGCACTTGATTATTGATATGCTTTTGAAACCCGATCCTGTCAGAAACTGACAAACGCGAGAGTGACATGTGAAGAAACAAAGGAGAAGCCAGAAAAAAAGGAGCACATTATTTTTTCAGTAAACGTGAACAAACTGCCATGTTTAACTATTACTGTCACCTATTGCACTATTATGAACTCAGAATGATGGAATTATTTTCTAACAAGAGGCTACACGTGCTGCTGAAGATTAAAGACACATTTAATCATGAGAGGTTTGCACTGATTGTGGGCTATATTTCATGTTGTTTTGAACCTAAATAAGGACTAAATGTATGCCTTGTGTAGTTTTTTCTGTAAGTGGTAACATATCGAAGACTGTAAGGGGCTGTATGTGTTCATATACGTTGCATTTATTTATTTATTTTATATAATTACAGACGTTACAGTAGGCTATTTCGCACTGTCATTGATCTGCAGTTATAATCAACTCATGTCCATAGAAAAGATAGTAATAAACACTTCTACATAAGTATTTATGCGTATAAAGCATCTGTTTTGTGAGAAGTGCTTCTTATATGATATGTGCGCGACCCGTACAGCTTTACTGTAGACATTTTCTTGATCGAAAATGACGTCGACTGAAACTTTCTGTTGTACACCACACCCACCAAAAGAGTACCATTGGTATCTTTTTAGCAGTGGAAATGCAAGCCTGATAAAGGTGACCCATACGAACCGTATTGTACTGTACCAGTCAGTGGAAACGAGCCATTTAGGATCTCTTTAAGATCCGTTTGGTTCATGGTTCATTTATGGGCTTTTGGATTAGATTTTTTTAAGAAAAAGTTAGGTTAGTTTTTCTCAGAAAAGTATTTAGAACAAGAGTCATATTTTTCAAATCTTGCATTCTGCATTTATTAGTTCTTTTTTGGTTTTACCAAATGTGTGATAGTCTAGATTCAGTTTAAAATATTCAATTTAGAATTGTGCTTGTCCCATTTTATTGAGCAATTCTTATAGATGAAAGCCCAGGAGCACTTTTTAGTACTTACATTGTGAACTTTTCTTTTGATTTTCCTCAACCTGATTTTGTATTAATCCAAGGGTGACCGCTCATGCTTAGATCATGTTTTCCTATTGGAACTGAATTGGCTATTTCTTCAGAAAAAAACCAAGGATAAATTATAGTATAAAAACTTAAATTGTGTACTCAATAATCCCGCTGTGGTTTACCACAAACTGGGCTTTTGTTGGTTCAAAGATTTACCCATTAGTGTTTGTCTCACTGGACCTAAACAATGATTCTGTCTGTCTGGAATGAGCCATTTTGCTGTACCTCAAGAATGGAGCACTTCTCTAAAGGAAGTAGAGAACAAGACAAAGCAGAACTCCAGAAAATGTTGAAAGAGCCGCCACCACATGACTTATCTATTCTCAGGTGGCAGTGGAAAAGATACTTCCCATTGTCAGTGCCCAAGGCTGGGGACTCAAAGCAGTGCTGAAGGATGGGTGAGAGGAGGGCCAGCTCACTCACTGAATCTTTTGTTTTACCCACAAGCTCAATTGAGCAAAGGAAACCTCTGCTTTGCTCTCTTTCTCCTTTTCCACTGACCCATTAAGGTCTGTAAGTGTAAAAGCCAGAGACTTGAATCGGCACTTCAGGTTACACTGAAGAATAAACTTGTGCTGCAATACTATATATATATATATATATATATATATATATATATATATATATATATATATATATATATATATATATAGCATATATATATATATATATATATATATATATATATATATATATATATATATATATATATATATATATATATATAGTATATATATGTTGTTCAATCTTCAAAAAGATTTTTTACAACAAACAAAATTAAGTTTTCGATAAAATAAGTTGCATTTGCCAATCTCTAGTCCTCCTTACACATTAATGGACATTGTGTGGTCCAAATGGTATCTTAAGGAGATACCTTGCAATTAAAATAAACAATGTTTAGACAAAGCCTCTAGATTAGCTGAAATGACAGCATTAATGACTCTGAGGGGCTAATAAAGCCCACTGAGGGCGGGAGGTCATTGTTTAAAGCTGACTCCCATACTGCTTTAGCCCCTATCTACTAATTCTTATTGGGGTGAGAAGAAGTATATGGCTTGATTTTGACCAACTGTTGTGTTTGTGCTGCAACGAAAGATGTGTAAAAAAGAATAAATAGCTTAAATACTGTGCAGCTTAATCAAAAATGATTTTCTTACACTAAAAATTGTTTGTAAAAGAATTCTCCCAACAAAATTATTTTCATTTTTAAAATTCCTTTGGTTTATTACATCAAGTGCCTGCCTGTAATCCATCTAATGCTTTGGTTTGTTGACATGGCTGTTTTGTTGTTTGCATGACAAATTCTTTGTGTCTTTAACTTTGACAAATGCTTTTCAATGGTCAGGTTCTCAGCACACTCTTTGAACTGTTGCGTCAAGTAACCTTTTTGTTTCATGGACAAGGCTATTATCAATTATTAACAAATCTCTCTACTCACTGCAGATAAAATAGGATCTTTGGGTGTGTTGATTAAATCTACTGTGTATATTTAACCTCTAAAGTCAAATGATAGGGTCATGCTAATGAAACTTGTGGTGAC
The DNA here is from genome assembly GCF_903798145.1 of Danio aesculapii. Lineage (NCBI taxonomy): Eukaryota > Metazoa > Chordata > Actinopteri > Cypriniformes > Danionidae > Danio > Danio aesculapii. Next base: position 11,446,695 of record NC_079436.1, on the reverse strand, counting down.
ATTACCAGAATAGGGCAAGATTAGTGTTTGAGGTGTATGTTGGATCCATGAGTCATATTATGTCAGTTCAAATAAAGCAGTCCTGTTTTTTCCAATCATTCAATTACTATTCCTGTTTTCCAAGGTTCTTGAAAAGAGGGTTTACAGAGTCACAATATTTTGCTGTTATCTTGCAAGATAAGATGAGAAACGGAGTCATTGTTAGAGAGAGCCTGAAGCACCAGGCGAACCCGATCCTCCTGTATTTGCGTTCAAATCACTGTTGTGTTTTCCACTTCCTCTAAGCCTCTTCTCTGTGGCACGCGGTAGGAAATGATCAATCCTGTAAAGTGCAAAACATCAATCTTCTATCAAGCTATTTTGACCAGATGAGCCCTTGCCATTCGGCTATTTACAATGGGCCTAAATTCTCAGTTAATCGTCAACCTCCAGTGAGGGGAGGGCCATGAGTGCAAGCAAGGCCGATGGACAAACTGCCGACTGACCTCACATTCTTTAGCAAGTGTCCCTAGTTTGCCATAGGTGCTCTCTATCAGTAAAATGGCCCCAATAAAACAGGGAGCGGCAGAAGGGGAAGAAAACGATCCTCCGTCTTACACTTTTGCCCCATCTGCGAGTGCAGCACTTTGTGCTCTCCGGTGTCATGTCAAGAGCGGGGCATCTGCACATCGTGCATAGTGACTGCAGCACGCGTGTGGCGCATGGAGGTGCCTCGCCTCTATTGTACCGTGCTTGGCAGTATGGCCCTCTCCACAACAGCATCTGTCACCTTAGGGGGTCAGCAAGGGCCAAGATGAATGAGTCCTGAGAGAATGCCCCTCTCGCCCCACAGAGCAAATGGCCAAGAAGAGGGAGGGGGCAAAGGGAACTGGGGGAGGGCCTGCTGTTTGTGTATGTGAGTGTTAGAGGGTTTGTGTATCCAGATCTACTGAGTACAGGACAGAGAGGGTGGCTTCACTTGAGTTCCTGGAATCAGGCTTTGCTGCCCCAACTCAGGACTATCATGACCAGGGAGCTGCTAGGTCGCAACAGGGACAAGGAATACCATCACCACACACTCAGCCTTGATGTTGCTTTTGGATATCTGATGGACATTTAATATGGAAATGGAGTCTCTTTTTTTCAGTGATTTGCTCTAAGGTCTACACTGGTACTCGTCGAGGCACACTCCACACCCTGGATGCTTATGAAAGGTACAGAAGCATCATGTTAGATTCTTTGACACTCGCCAGCTCCTGCTAACATGGTGTCAATGGCTGTGGCTCTTAACACCCCATTTACTTAAACATATTTGCATTTTTGCATTGACAAAGCTCTGTCCCATCCCCCTTGCTAAATCTCTCTGCCTTTAAGTGAATGTCTTTGAATGTAAAATTAAATCTAAGTGTGAACTGGTCAGTGATAAGTGTGAAGGTCAAAATTTAAGAAGTACAGTGTTCATTTTTATGTGTATATTGAAAGGCAGGCACTATTGAATTCAGGCAATAGTGTTGCTTTGGGCTTTTAGTCAGAATTTTTGTATTTTCTAAGTGTTTTTTTTTTATTATTTACAGGAGGAATCTTTATCAAACAAAATTTGATTTTGTTAATTTAAAATGTACGGAAAGCTAGCTCTGCTACCCCATTGTTAGTAGTTTAATGTAATTATGCTGATAAGGAAGGAAACTATAGATGGGTGGATAGAATGAAAGAGAGAAATGCATTTAGTGCAACAGTTTAGCTGTAACCACATTTTTTTGGCATTTTTAATATTCTTTTTGCTTCTATGTATTGTATAAATGTTCAGAAACATTCTACCAGAAAGTTCAGGTGTTGATGCCAAAGATCTCTTGCAAGACAAAAAGCCTGCATTCTAAAAGTGGCCAACAATTGCAGTGGCCAACAATATATTTAGGCACTTATTTCCTTGCTGTTATTATTAATACAACAACCTGTTAAGTCTACTTTCCAAAGTTTGTGTTTTCATCATATGGCACCCAGATAGTGGGTCATGTTGTGTCTGTTGGAGCACATTCAAAAATTCACATTGCAAAATGTATCATTTGAGACATGACAGATGTTACCAGCAATGCAAGCAAATGTTTGAAGTTTACATAATTATGTCTATGGCTTGGTTTGTTTTGGCTGCCTAAGGTGTTGTTTCCTTTATTATTTGCGTTGTTTATACTTAGTGTTTTGATTTCATTAGTTGGGAATAGACAGCCTTGCAACACACAGAGTCCTTGGTTGTAAGTATACATGTTATTTGTAGCCTAAGTGTTGATCACTGCTTGCATGTTTTCAATGTTTCAATGTGACTGATTTCTTTGCTTCTGTGAAGGCATAATCAGACAGATTTAGAAAGCAAACTGAAAGCCTGCATGGAAGCAGTAAGAGGTGACTGGAACAGAAACAGCTTACAGCCTAAAGGCAGGGCTCTCTGCAGGCATGTCCATATTAGCATTTAACACCCCTTAAATGTCATTAGCAGTCAAACTGGACTCTGAAAGCCCTGAAGGCAGCACAGAACTGTGTTCATTTTCTGCTACCTTACTTTTCCTCTGCTTACCATAGTACCTAGATAAGTGATTAGATGAAACTTGGCCCAACAGGCCTCCGGTGAGCTTTGTAAAATAGGGCGTGCTGCTAGTTGTTGAGATATTCAGTGGTGGTATCAGTCGATTTGACTCATCCATTGTCACGTAAAAAATTTGCCATGTTAATTCTTTTATCTGAAAACCTGATCCACATCCTTTGTGCAATGGTACGTGTTTTAATATGGTAACACACATCGCTTTTCACTGCAATCTCTATTAGATTTTGTTCTGTTGGTAATCAATTTACCAAGTAACGGACAAACGCATCATATTGTAACTAGGCATGGGCTTGTATAAGATTCTGACGGTATGATAACCTTGGGTAAAAATATCACGGTTTTGCGATATCACAGTATTGTGATTACTGCTCTAAAATAAGTTAATTTTAAATGTCTTGGTAAAATACAACAACCCCTTTAAACTTGATATATTTTTTTTAATATTTAAAATATTTTGAAACAGTAACATGTCACGCTAAATAATAAAAATAAGTTAATGACTTCTGCTGTCTTCATTAGTTTCAAAAACAGATTTCTTCTCAACTTGAAAAGTAATAGTTGGATATGTTTCATTTATTTGGATATAAAGTAAAGCCACTGCACTGTTCAGCTTTGGGTGTTGGTTTATAAGAGGTTTGTTTTTCCGATATTTCCTGAATCATGGACTGACCAGTAGCTTGTGATGTAGAGGGTCTTATTCTACTGTTGCCCTAAAAAACTCTTACGTATTAAACTTACAAATACCTTAGGAATAATATAACAGAAAAGTTTAGCGGTTTTAAAAACTTGACTTTTCTGAACCGCGGTATACCTTAAAACCGGTTATCATCCCATGCCTAATTGTAACGATAACAGAGTTAATATGTTTAAAAAGTCTTGCGTTACAGTATTAGTTACTGCCAAAAGTAGTATTGCCCAACACTAGCAATCACAAAGTGAAAATTTTTCCAAAAATTGAATGTGTAATAATTGATTCATTATTTGTAATGGTTGTATTTATCTTGAACCTTACCTTGGTGGTAAGTAAAAGTAGAGGTACTTTAACTTAAAGGAATAGTTCACCCAAAAATGTAAATTCATTTATTTACTCACCCTTCCATTGTTCAAAACCTATTTGAGTTTTATTCCATAGTATTTTTAAGTATATTATTTGATAGGTCACAGCAACATACATTCTTCGAAATATCTTCATATGTAATGAGGTAATTGAATTATTTTAGGTGATCTGTCTTTTTATAACTAATCAAATCCATCTCAAAACCTAGTCTTTAAAAACCTGTATCAAAAACAGCCCACACAGTTTCCAAAAGTGTTCCAGTCACATAATCCTTGCAAACTCTGGAAACTCACGCCAGAAGTATTAACTGGTTGATTGATAGCTTTACTACATTTCACTCTTGTTTTAAACAGGCCAAAAGAACAAAACCTGTCCCATCACTCTTTGTGTAAGCCTGGAAGTAGGAGACATTGAGTTCCTTTCCCCGATGTGTTCTACAAACATTCCCTTGAGGTCACAGTGTAACTCATCCTTCAGTGTTATCAGTTAACAGCTACATATGTTGAAGATCACTGCAGTCTGTTCGACTTTGCAAACAACTGTCTGATCTGAGATAACGTAGATGAATATTCACAGCATATTATTCACAATACTCCATTCAGTGCACTTTAAATCAAACTATGCTCATTGCCAGTCTCTGATATTGCAATAGTCACTTTAGTTTGGGTCACAATTCATGCTATTAACTACTAGCTTATTACCTGCCTATTAGTAAGAAATAACTGTTCCTTAATAGTTATAAAGTACAATCTTATGCTGCATCCCTAATCCTACCCAAAACCTAAGCCCAACTTCTGCCTTAAATTCTATTAATAAACAGCTAATTAGTAGTTTATAAAGCTAATAGTGTTAGTTAATGGTTTGTTATTACCGTGAATTGTGACCTAAACTAAATAGTCGAATTTAAATGCATACTAGATGTGTATTAGTCTTGTTTTTTCAATGTATTAGCCAGCAGCAAGTTGTACCATATTCTAATTTATGTGGTATTTATACTGTAAATCAAACTGTGATTTGACCATCTGCCTCATGTTTATAGGTGCAGGAGTACTACAATTACACTTTAATATACAATGGAGAAGAGGTGATCTTGTCCTTTTGCTGCTGAAGAAATATAATCAAAGGTATAGTGGCTTCCTGCTTCTTGGTTGTAGCAGATATTTTCTACATTGATGTTTTGCATGTTTTTTGGTAGCCCTATTAGTGTGTACACCTTAAAATTAAAGTTTTTAAAAAGCTGTCAATGGAGCAGTGCAAAAGGTGCATGTTTGTACCTAAAATGTCCCTATTGATATCATAAATTCAGATGTTGGTACCTTCAATCATTCAATTTCCTTCAGCTTAGTTCCTTATTTATCAGAGGGTGTCACCGTGACTGAACCATCAACTATTCCAGCATATGTTTTACATTGCGGATGCCCTTCCACACTGAAAAAAATGATGTCTGCAAAATTGTTGCATACCATTTATATGTGTTGAATTTAAACAAACAAATTAAATTTGGTAATGTTCAACTTAATTTGTTTGTTTAAATTCAGCCCAAATAAATAGTTTACAACCACTTAACTTAAAAAAAATGAGTAAATCCAAGGAATCATGTTTTTCAGTGTAGCCGCAACCCAGTACTGGGAAACATACCTAAACTATATATTATATATATTTGACAGTTTTCTCTGAACTCTTGAGCCTTGCTATATCTTTGATAGTGACAAACTCATTTATCATAATTTGCTGTAGGATAAATACAAACAGAAACCAATACTGAGATTATTTCTAAATGTAAAAGACGAAAGCTCAACTAGAAGTGCAAATTAAAGTGTCAATGTGGAGCATATTGTCTGACAGATGAGAAAGGGTATACCTGATGTGTGTAGTTGGTTGTTACGTGCTAACAGCTGTATTCCATGACAGGTTGTCTTTGTTTATAATAATTGGGTACTGTTTCTATGACAGTATTCCATGACAGGTTGTCTTTGTTTATAATAATTGGGTACTGTTTCTTTTCAATATAAATGTTTACTGTATTTAATGTGTGGGTGTGTAATTAAAGATTATTACATTGCCAAATTGTTATTTGTCAGCTTAGCTGTTCTGAAGAATCCAGAGAATATGTATGATTCATTTTGGATTATTGTTATATTTGTTTAATTTATTTTTATGATTGTCGAAATTGTATTTTGTTGGAATTTTAGTCTGTATCATCTGGCAAAGAGATGACTAATGAAAACTTGTCCTTGGGCTAATTTGAGTACATTTACATTATTGAGGATTGTTGATTAATGGACAGTGTCTCTTTGTTAATAAAAAACTAACTAAATAAATAAATGTTTTGCATGTATGTTGGCAGCCCTATTAGTATGTACACTTTTCAAAATAAAGGTACAAAAGCTGTCAATGGAGCAGTGCAAAAGGTGCATGTTTTTACCTAAAATTTCTTATTGATATCATAAATTCACATATTAGTACCATCAATCATTCAATTTCTTTCAGCTTAGTCCCTTATTTATTTGGAGTTGCCACAGCGGAATGAACCGGAAGGAATACTATTACATAACCAAATTGTTATTTGTCAGCTGAGCTGTTCTGGAGAATCGTGAGAATATGTACAATTAATTTTGGATTTGTTTAATTTATTTTTACTTTTGTGGAGTTTGTATTTTGTTGGTATTTTGGCAAGTAACATCTGGCAAAGAGATGATGACCAATGAAACTTGTCTTTGGGCCAATTTGGGTACATTTACATGACTGAGGAATATTGATTAATGTACAGTGTCCCTTCATTGTGAAATAAATAAGTAAATTAATGAATTAATATATTAATAAATAGGTTAATGAAATGAGACATTTGGTATTGACACCAGGTCATTGATCATCCTATTAAGTTTATTTTGTGATAATGACCAATTGACTGCACATTAACTCCTACTTGTTCATTGTTCATAAAGCACAATATAGATTTACCAAAGAATACCAAGGAAAAAAGGAATTTTTATTGCATTATAGATGGTCAGACCTCCCTTCCAGGAGGTTTGGAGGTCCTACCACAGCCAGTACAGACATCCAATATCCATGCTGGAATTTACACAATGATCTCATTGCCGTGACGTAGTCTCAAAATTTATTTTTTAATCTGAATTAGCACGAATTAGCTTTCTAGTGAAATATATTCAGTTCATTTCATGTTTATTTATATAGCGCTTTTACAAAGTCCAGATTTCAGAGTTGAAGTTCAGTTTAGTTCAGTTCATGGTGGTTTAAACTTCACTGCTAAAAATGGAAGAGCAAATCCATCGTGGCGCAGCTCCACAAGTCCCAATCCAAGCAAGCCAATGGTGACAATGGCATATATGTGTCCTAATAGTGTTTTTAGCAACGTGGGACATATACAGTTGAAGTCAGAATTATTAGCGCCCCTGTTTATTTCTCCCCCAATTTCTGTTTAATGAAGAGAAGAACCATTTCTAAACACAATAGTTTTAATAACTTATCTCTAATAACTGATTTATTTTATCTTTCCCATGATGACAGTAAATAATATTTTACTAGATATTTTTCAAGACACTTCTATACAGCTTAAAGTGACATTTAAAGGTTTGACTAGGTTAATTAGGTTAACTAGGCAGGTTAGGGTAATTAGGCAAGTTATTGTATAATGATGGTTTGTTCTGTAGACAGTTGGGGAAAAAATTGCTTAAAGGGGTCAAAATATTAAAAACTGCTTTTCTTCTAGCCGAAATAAAACAAATAAGACTTTCTCCAGAAGAAAAATATTATCAGATATACTGTTAAAATTTCTTTTCTCTGTTAAACATCATTTGGGAATTATTTGAAAAAGAAAAAAAAAAGTTCAAAGAGGGGCTAATAATTCTGACTTTATCTGTATATATATTACTGTCATCATCTCAAAAAATGTGTTTTTGTGATTCATGACCCTTTAAAATAAAGCCTTGTAAGACTTCTGATGAAGTATGAACACTTATGTTCCTTTTTTGTGTCTGATTATTTGTGCTGGTAAAGGCCCAGATATAATTACAAATAAAATCAAAGAACAAACTAGTGTGATGTTACTTCAGACCAAAATGGAGGTCATTTAAACCACTGAAAAAGTGACTTCTCTGTGAATAAATTGGAGTCTTAATGTAACAGATTCAAGGGCTGTTCTATGATAGATTAAAAATAGCCTTGTTCAGACTGGAATGAAAACCTCATCTTGCAGTCCATCAAAAACATTTCATTAATTTTGCTTCCATCCCATCTTCATTATAGATGGAAACATTTGAAATGAAAGCCTTGTCTAACCTATTTAGACAAGACACAAAACTGAACTGATTGCTATTTAAACAAAGTTTACATTGAAAAATATGACATTTTGTTTCAGATCATGGGAAATTCATACGCGGGACAGCTGAAATCTGCCCGCTTTGAGGAAGCTCTCCATAACTCAATAGAGGCCTCATTAAGATCAAGCGGTGGTGATCCACAGCCGGTTTTCACACAGTTGTATCTTGAGCCTGATCAGTATCCTGGTCATGTAGAAGGTAAGCAAGGCCATTTGTCTTAAAGGAATTGATATTTAATTTTAGTATTAGTATTTTTTTTTGGCTGTTCAACAACTAGCTCAGAAGATAATTTTATGCTCTATATGGTAATTATAATGTATATTTTTCTTGTTCTGCCATTCAGATATTAAGCCCAAAATGGACCTGAGCCTGAGATCCGACCCGTCCAGCCATGTGCTTGTAAAATGCCACTCTTCAAATTCTGTAGAGGATATGGATGAAGAGGACGATTCAGACGCCAGCAGCCCACCGTTGCCTTACCTGCAAGGACCCCCTCCTGATGGCTGCTGCACTGTTGATGGTTGGAAATTTAACAGATTACAAGTTGTTCATTATTTACTCACTCTAATGATCAAAGTTTGTCACGTGAACTTATTTTTTACTAGGGCGGTCAATAGATTACATTTTTTGGTCCCACTTTATATTAAGTTGCTATAACTATTATGTACTTACACCAGGGGTGGGCAAACTCGGTCCTGGAGGGCCGTTGTCCTGCATAGTTTAGCTTCAACTCTAATCAAACACACCTGAACATGCTAATCAGTGTCTCCAAGACCACTAATTATCTATAAGCAGATTTGTTTGATCAGAGTTGGAGCAAAACTGTGCAGGACACCGGCCCTCCTGGACGGAGTTTGCCCACCCCTGACTTATACTGTAATTGATCATTCGTTACAATGTACTCATTGTGTAAATACATGCTTTTACATTGTCCTTATGACTGATTAAATACCTGCATGTAGTAACATCTGTAATCAAATAAATTCTGTATTTACATTTGTAATTACACTGTTGACCTTACCATACACCTTAACCCACCCTTAAACATTTAATCTGACCCATATCCCACCTCAAGAGAACCAGAAGATTACTGCAATACATTATGAACAAATTAAGTTCATTGTATTTATATTTTGATGTAAGTACATAGAAGGTAAAGCCATTTAATATAAAGTGGGATCTAATTTTTTGTTGTTGTTGTGATCCTGGTGCCACTGGTGCTGCGACAAGAACGTAAGAAACATCAAGGGGTGCATCAAAGGCACACATAAGTATGCGTTGTCACACCGTCTCTAAATATTTTATTCTAAACAGCTTTGAGGGATACAGACACCGTCAGTGATGTCAGGCATTTGTTCTTGTTGATTATAGAAGGCAAAGTGCGCAATACGGCGCATGCGGTGAGCGAATCCCTTCATCAACACGCATGATCGCGTTCATCTAATTTGCTTAAACTAAGCATTCTAAAGTAAGAACATAAACATCATTTGGGAAATATTTCAAAAATAAAAAAAAAAGTTATACTTTACAAGAAAGGATTCTGATACACCAACATGCAGCAGATGCTTTACAAAAGTTGTGTGTAAGGGAGGAAACACGTCAAACTTAGGAAATTTGACGGCTCATGGAATCAACTTAAAGATGAGGAATGGACTGTCTTTGACAACTTGTGACATCATCTGGCACTTTCAGTGAGTACGTTTACATGGACACCAAAACTCGGATTTTAATATGATTAAGACAATACTCTGATCAAGAGTCTACCACGTCAACAGTGATTTTTGATTATCTTAAAGGACCACAGACACAAACTGCGGAGGGAACAGTTATGGGCTGGTGACGCAATGACATTAATGGATCTATGTGCTATAACATGTAACTGGGAATCATGAAATGTAACATACAAAAAGCATCTCATGTAAACACCTGAATCATATTATTGTCTTATTCACATTAAGGTAAATCATTAGATCACTGATGTCCATGTAAAAGTAGTCACAAGTCCCAAACCCAGAAAAAAAGATGTTCCCTGATTTTGATGACAGCCTTACCACAGGTTAGTAGTAAGTTAATGTAATTTTAATAGCATAATGCAAATCTTGCATTCATGCTAACAAACAAATGATCAAAAGAAATATATTAATGCAATTGAAATATATATAAAATATGAATTGATGTTTACTTTAAACTTATTATAAATATATATTTATATTGTTCAATTATAATGGTTAAAATCTTTTTTTGTCAAATAATTTTGTGGCTAAAAAGTATCGGTTCAGGCACCGTTTTGGCACCGATACCATTTTAAAAGTATCGATTAAGCACCGGTATCAAAATAACCCTAAATGATACACAACCCTAATCATAAACATCACAGCAATCGTCTTTAGCTGGGTTATAGTTCTCGTCAATCAAAACTTTGATAGCAGTATTCTGGTTTGCTTTATGCAAATATAGTTTACATATAATCTAGCCATACAGTAATGAAAAGGTTTGACATTCTGTTTAGTCTGTACAATCAAAAAATAATGTTTGCTTATTGTTCAAACTGCTTATTTAAAATGAGCTAAAACAACACAATAGTTGAGGCTTTGTGGTGACAACATAATTTTTTTATATTCAATCCACTTAAATTTGTAAAAACAAGTAAGGTAACCAAATCGATTTGTGTTGGGACAACATGAAGGAATTGTGTGGAACCCTGCAATATTAACAGTGTATTTCACTGCACAAGCAATACACAAACACACTTTGGAGACAATCACAGAATATAACAGAGCTAAACACCTTGAAATGAATAAATAACTAAAAAGAAACCATGAATACATGTACTCTTTACATCTGTACTCTTTACAGAAACCTGCCTGGTCTTCCAGTATAACCTCATAGGACAACTTTTAATAATTGAGTATAAAATGTCAATCATGCTATAATATTAGCAATTGTGTTGATATTTACTTAATTTTAGGTTGTGCTGGAAAGTGGCCAAAATCCAAAGTCTGATAGATGTCATAATGGTAACGTCCACACAAGGTCAAGGCGTAACATGATTAGACGTTGATATTTGGTAGATTTCAGGTTGATTTTAGGTCGGACATAGGACATTGACGTCAGTCTGACGTTTTGTTCTGACGTCAACATGATTTTCAATTTCAATTTAAATAAATATTTTGTAAATATTTATTTACAAAATTTTAATACCAAATAATCTTTTATTTTTTTAAGTATGCCATAAAATATTTCAGATTCTCATTTGTTTTCTTGTTTTACAATATAACCAAAATCAAGTGTAGTTGTTCAACAGGATTATGTTTGATTTTTTTTTTTGTAAACTAACAATGCTGTGTGTGTGTGTAAACCATTATCTAAAACAGCCATTCTTTAAATTACTTTAACAGTCAATATTTACAACAGTCAAAATATGGTCACTCATTTGGTAGAGCAGGCAGTTAAAGATACGAAATCTTACATTTTAATGTGCATGGGCTCCCAATATATATTTAGCTGCACAAAACAGCAATAATTTCACCAAAAAATGCAAATTCTGTTATTAATAACTCACCCTCATATCTTTCCAAGGTTCTGAGATCCTTCGTTTGCCTTCAGAATACAAATTAAGATATTTTAGTTGAAATCTGACAGCTTCTTGATCCTCCATAAACAGTACGTTTCTGATTCATTCAAAATCTAGAAAGGTACCAAAAAGCAAATTATTTGTCTCCAGTGGTTCAATCTTAATACTATTTGTGCTCTCATAAAACAAAAGTAATGACTTTAATCAACACTTTCTTCTCCCTTTCTCACTTTCAGTGTCAGTATAAGGCATATGTTCGCAAATGCTGTGCACTGGTCTGTTTTGAAGATGTTTTTGGTTCATTTTCTGGACTTTGAACAAGCTTGTGGTGGATCAGGAAGCTCTCGTTTTCATCTGAGATATTTTTATTTGAGATATGTTCTAAAGATGAATGAAAGTCTCGGAGTGTTAAAAAAATTTTTTGGGTGAGACATTGATAGAACTGTTTTAATATAAACTAACCCTTTAATTTTTCTTTTTCAAAGTTTAATAATTCTCGTACATTTACAGTAAATCTTCGCATGTGCTTTGCAAAATAATGTGCATTAAAAATGTAAGTAGTCGATTTAGATACAATTTGCCAGTGTCAAGATGAAATACATGATAATGACAATACAGAACTGCAGACGGTAGCATTGAAACGTTGTGCAAACTGTGAATCATGATGCTTTTTCACTGTATAGCTGACTCAAGTCATCTGTGCCCAGGGTTCTGTCAAGCAGGAAAAGATCTGCGCCTGGTTTCCATGGCAACAGAGTCTATTGAGGTTCCTGCAGGGTTTGAGCTGGTCGGAGCTAAATCGCCCAGCATCCCAGAGCACATCCTCGTCTGTGCAGTGGACAAGCGCTTCCTGCCAGATGAGAATGGGAAAAATGCACTTTTAGGTTGGTGTTCCAATACATTTTCACAACCTATCAAACTTTGAAGGGTTAGTTCACCCAAAAAAATTTAATTCTGTCAATAATTACTCTCCAAACACCTGAGAACCCCATTCAACCTCATTTATCTTTGGAACACAAATTAAGATAATTTAGATGAAATCTGAGAGCTCTCTTATCCTCCATAGACAGCAATGGTCCTGACTTACACAAAGTTCAGATAGGTATGTCCACTGAAAGCATATGAAAGTCTGTTTTGAGGATATTTTGGGGTATATGAGGATATTTTTTGGACTTTGGGACAATTGTGATCTATGAAGGATGAGAGAAGTCTCAGATTCAATCTAAAACATCTTAATATCTATTCAGAAGACAAACAAAGATCTCAGGGGTCTGGAATGACATTAGGGTGAGTAATTAATATCATAGTTTTCATTTTGGATGAACGAACCCTTTATTATATAGTTATGATCAAATAGTGGTCATGTTCATGGTCTGTTTATAAAACAGCATAAAACTATTCTTTCTATCAGAGACTTTTACAGCAAGTAGTGATGTGTGCTTGTGCATTTCTGAAGGGTTTTCAGGGAACTGTGTGGGTTGTGGTGAGAAAGGGTTTCGTTACTTCACCGAGTTCTCCAACCACATCAACCTGAAGTTATCCACTCAGCCGAAGAAGCAGAAGCACTTAAAGTACTACCTGGTGAAGAATTCTCAGGGTGCTCTGTGCAAGGGGGCCCTCATTTGCTGGAAAGGTACTACGCACATGTGCAAAATATCATGATAAATAACATGATTAATTATCGGGGCCAATAGCCAATAATGGTGACCTGAGTTTGAGTCCTGGCTCGAGGTCCTTTGCAATCCTTCCCCTCTCTCTCTGCTTTCCTGTCTTCACTATACTGTCCTATAAAAATTGAATGTTAAAAAGCTAAAAAAACATGATTAATTATCCAAAGGTCCCTGTTTTTGCTTTGTGTTTACATTTGTTTAAATTTGTGTCATCACTGTGTTCTGATTTTGTTAAAACCCTTCTTATTTTGTCACATTCTACATTGCTTTCATGGAGTTTTCAACATAACATACAAGTATTATTGAGTTAATGAACGCATGTTATGAGTGTCTGAAAACATACAAATTATGTTAAGTATGTCGAGCATATTAAGCCTATATTTTCCATTAGTAATCAGTAATGTGTAATCGATTACTTTTTAAAAGTAATTTTAAATCTAAAATGTTTTAATATCTGTTCAGAAGACGGATAAAGATCTCAGGGGTCTGGAACGACATGAGGGCGAGTAATTAATATCATAGTTTTCATTTTTGGGTGAACTAACCCTTTAATGTGTAGTTATGATCAAAGAGTGGTCATGTTGATTGTTTGTTCATAATACAGTGTCAAAAAAGACTATAGTCTTTATTAACTCATTACCTTCAACACTGAGTTAAAAACTCTTTTCTTTAACTTTTAGTAAATTTTGAGTTAACTACACTCATTTCATTTGATAAAGTTGACTGTCGGGTTTTACAGTGTATATTTACATTTTTTGTCATAAATTTTTTTTTTTATTTTAAGCCCAAATCAATAGTTCTTAAGATAATAGTTCTCCAAAAGGTTTAAACCATATGAAGGAGAATAAATGATGAAGTTATTTTCATTTCTGGGTCAAATATTCCCGTATGGTTTGTACACCGTGACCTGTTCAAATCTCTAATCCATAAACATAGGGTATAGCAATAACATGTTATTTGTTTAGCATGATATATATATATATATATATATATATATATATATATATATATATATATATATATTAGAGTCTTGATTGGGAGGTAACGTCCGATTCCGATCGAGTCTGAAACCGTGTGATCGGGCCCGATTTCTGATCGCATCTGGACATCCCTATTTTACATGACCATCTCAGACATATCAAACTGCAAAATTGACACAAAATTACACTTTGTTAAACTTTTCAATATCACAAGACGTTAGAGCAGAGATCAAGGCCCCTTAATGCAATTCAAAAGCGTAAATGTTTTAAAAATGCTTATGAATCACAAAATAGAGGAAACAGAGTATCTCTATACTGTACTTTTTGCAATGTGATTACTCCCTCACTTTCATTCAGCTTATTCCCTGCTTTATCAGGTGTTGCCACCACGGACTGAGCTGCCACATTGAGATTCTTTATTTAGAAATTATATAAAAGTAATTTAACTATGAAATACAGTAATGTCTATTATAACTAAACCTGTTTGATTTGAAAGAGAAGAATGTTTCATCAAACATCTTTTTTTTTTTCTACACACAGATTGTAAGACACGACCGTTCTCAAATAGTGCTTCTTCATCCAAGCCTAGTTCCTCATCCTCACTAAGCAGCAAAGAAAATGGAGACACAAATGGCCACAGTCCATCTCCCTTCCCCCTCTCAGGTGAGTGGACGTGTGGACCATCAAATATTGTATGCCTGGTCGCACGGTTTTGTTCTAAAAGCTTTCTGGTGTTTACTGGAGGTCCAGTGTAAGACAACACACACTGCATCTGTCCAGTGGAGGTTGTCCATCTTTTGCTGGTTTCAGCATGCACAGAGGTCATGTTCTGTTCAGGGGGGGAGGGGACATACGGGGGTGGGGGTGAAACCTGGGGTTAAAGAGAGCTAGGGGGGGCTACTCAGCATTTGGTGACATCTGGCTAGAGGCCACACGGTGTTTACCCAACAGTGTTTGGTGAAAGAAAGCAAGTCATTGTCTCATTATTCCTCACAACACTATTCAGAGAAACAGGCAGCTGGCAGCAGAGTGCGTCCATTAGTGCTGATAACAGTCTTTTACAGTGCCCAAAATAGGTTTAGGGGAAGGGCTTATTATTGTACACCAAATTTGACGAATTTAGGATTTTCACCTAATATCTCCTGGATGGGAGAGCTCACCCAAAAAATGAAAATATCTATTCACTCTCAATTGGTTCCAAACCTTCACAAGTTTCTTTCTTTTTGAAGGAAGCTGGAAACCTCTAACCATTGAGTGACTTCCATAATAATTGTTATTTCTACAAGTTAGTGGTTACAGGTTTTCAGCTTTTTAAAATATCTAGTGTTCAACAGAAGAAAGAAACTCATAAAGGTTTGGAACAAGTAAAGGTTGAGTAATTGAGGACAGAATTACATTTTTGTCCATCACTTTAACTCCCAGTAAAGCTATGTTTGTATAAGATGTTGTTTTTTTGACCCACAGACTCGCCTCCTGCCCGTATGCAATCTGGCTCATCCTCTGGGATTTTTGGACCCCAGGAGCTGGGCTTCCTTAAACCATTGAACACACCAACTCACGGGACCAAGACATTACCAATCGGTATCAGATATTTGACTTCATCTTGAATTCAAAGCAGCATTGATTTCTCATAATACTAGGCTAAAGCCATGAGTCATTCTCTACTGAAATATATATATTTTAAATGTAAGCAGTTCATATATATATATATATATATATATATATATATATATATATATATAGTAATTTCAGCAATATAATCTTACAATTCATCATACTAAGCAAATAACATGTTGTTGCTATACCCTATGTTTACGGATTAGAGATCTGAACAGGTCACGGTGTACAAACCATGAGGGGATATTTGACCCAGAAATTTAAATTACTTCATCATTTATTCTCCTTGGTTTAAACCTTTATGGAGAACTATTATCTCAAGAACTATTGATTTGGGCTTAAAATTAGTAATTTTTTATTAACAAAAAATGTAAAACACTGTAAAACCCAACAGTCAACTTTATCAAATGAAATGAGTGTAGTTAACTCAAAATTTACTGAAAGTTAAAGAAAAGAGTTTTGAACTTAGTGTTGAAGGTAATGAGTTAATTAAATACCTCATTACTTCAACTTAAATGGGGTAAGTTCACAGTACTCATATAGATTTTTTTAACTCAAATGGTTTGTAGCAATCGGTTTCCTCAAACAGTTTAAGTTGCCTTAACTATTGGGTTTTACAGGACTCAGTTTGAGTTCTCTTCCTTTATTGTGTTTTACTGTGCTCAAATTGATTCGTTTACTCAAATAGATTAAGTTCACAGTACTCATTAGAATATTTTTTTTTTACTTAAATGGTTTAAGTTATCTTAACTTTTGGGGTTTTACAGTGTTTGAAACTCTATTGCTTACCAGTTGGTCAGTAACTTTATAATGATTCATTCTAAAACTGCCTGATAATGCAATTAATATTTAGCACTATTTAATAATGATCAAATTGGACAACCTATACTGTGGTCCTATAAATGTGTGCAATCAGTCTGATGCAAGACAGATTGAACTTCTGATGTGAGTAGGCATGGGACGATAACCGTTTTCAAGGTATACACAGGTTTAAAAAAAAGTCAAGGTTTTAAAACCATCAAAATTTTCTGCTATATCATTCCTAAGGTATGAGTAAAGTTTTTTATTTACATTTTTTTGTTGTTGCTTTTTAGGATAACATTATGTCAAGCAGAAAAGATATCCAAAGATGCCGTTTTTTAATTGTAAAAAAAAAATCTTGTTTTTAAAACTAATGAAGATAGCATGCCCCACTTAATCCACATACTTTGATTAGTATAACAGTAAGTTCTTAAAATACTATTAGGTATTCCTTTTTGTTTTAATTTACTATACAGCTTTTGATGATTAACCCTATAAAAAGATTTAGAGTCATCCATAAAACCAATTATAACAGTAGAATTTTGCCTTTTATACAGTTCTACTACTTCCTTTAACTCATAATTACATAAATCAGTGCTGTGATGAGACTTAAAACCAAATTGATTATCAGTAGTCCCCAGAAATGCACCAAACCTGTCTAATATTTTATATATGTTTGGAATCCAAATATGAACTTGTATGTCATGTATGTAAATTATATATATATATATATTATATATTATTATATATTGTCATTCCGTATAGATATATTGTTTCCGTATAGATATTGTTGCTACTGTTTTAATTTTAGATTTTTTTTTTACATTAAGCAGCCACAAAGCTGTGTTCAGTGTTGTTAGCTGCCTTGTTTTTCCACACAAAAGGACTAAATAAATCTCCTCTCTGAAGGTCATTTGTATTGGCTGCTTACCATCACAACCCATGTACACCCTTATGGAATCGCACACAATAAGTCACTCCGAAACATCAATATAGGTCTAGAAATACTGTATTAGGGGTCTTAATGTCACCACCATGCTTCAATTTTTTTCTGATTGATGTTTAAGACATTTATGTCACTATTTGTGTGTGTGTCAGGAATATTTGATGCAAAAGTGGCCCAGCAGTTCATTATCAACGTGCTATCAGTTAAAGGAAATCAATAAACTGTTTCGCGGGAACCATTCTTCTTCAGAAATGAGCAAGAATGCATTCCCTGTTGAATTTGTGTGCTTCTGGGGAGGCAGATGCATTTGCATAGATGGTCACCAGAAGAGTAACCATTAGCCATTAATGTGAAAAACATGACACCCCTCGGGACACAGGGGAAATTGTGGAATAATTTAAGTATAAAATGTTTTTTAATGATTTGTGTGCACAGCCTAATACTATATTATATGTATAGAAATACTGTATTAGGGGTCTTAATGTCACAGCCACACTTCAGGTTTTATCTGATTGATGTTTAAGACATTTATGTTACTATTTGTGTGTGTCAGGAATATTAAATGCAAAAGTGGCCGAGCAGTTCATTATCAACGTGCAATCTGTTAAAGGAAATCAATAATAGACATATGAATAAAGATTTATCACTATCAATATCACTACATATATATACTACTGAAATTTAAAATAAATGTAAAACTTTAAAATAAGGTTGTATTAAGCCCCGGTCAGATCACACAATTTTTATCACTGTGTCAGATTATGTGATTTTGTCTTGATCAAATCTTCACTTGTCGTAGGTAACAAATGTGCCAGACTACACGTTCTTTCACAATCAGTCATCCCTCGACGTCTACGACAAGCAATATTTTGAGATTTCTTATCTTAATTTCAATGTTCTTTTTTTATCTTATTCCAATCTCAATCTAAAAATGGTGCATGCTGACAACTAGGCTACATTATTTAGGGCATTCTTTATGACATTGATAGGATCAATCTTGCTTATTAAACAGTCCCTTGCTTGAACTTGCCATGGGTGAGATGGAAAAAAATGAAAGATTATCAAAAATATGATAGAGGTTTGTGATACAACAGTTACAGTGAAGCATTAAATAAATTCTCATTTTCTATGGAGCGAAACAAATCATCCACCCGCACAGTTGAGTATAGACGGACATGAACAAAAATATAATTCATATGACTTTCTTGGAAAAATATCTTATGAAACCAATTTTGTTTGGTATAATTTGTAAAAAAAAACTCTTTTCGGCTTAGTCCCTTTATTAATCTGGGGTCACCACAGCGGAATGAACCGCCGACTTATCCAGCATATGTTTTACACAGCGGATGCTCTTCCAGCTGGAACCCATCACTGGGAAACATTCACAAACACTCATACACTACGGTCAATTTTAGCACACCCAATTTACCTGTACCACATGTCTTTAGACTGTGGGGGAAACCAAAGCACCCGGAGGAAACCCACACGAACACGGGGAGAACATACAGACTTCACACAGAAATGTCAACTGACCCAGCCAAGGCTCGAACCAGCAACCTTCTTGCTGTGAGGCGAACGTACAACCTACTGCGCCAACGCGTACTGCCCCGTTGGTCGGTTATTTACTAGATAAACAAGAATAACGAATAAAATTTGAGGTGAAGTGCTTCAAAACAAGTCTGCTATATGCTTCAGCACCAAAGCACAAATTGCCATTAGATTGTGTTGGTTTGTTAAGTATAATAATAATCTAGCCTAAATAAAATGAAATATTTACTGTTTCAGAGAAGCCAATATTAAACTGTTTCACTGTTAACGGCAAATTTGGTAAACAGGACATGCTTTTACAATGTATTCGCAGTGCTGAACATGTTCCCAGGTTACCTCGGAAGAACAAACTCTGTTGGAAGGATGTTCTGAGAATTGAGATGTTTGCATATTTGTGCCAGTCTGTTAGATAAAATTGCTTAAAACACCTTAATATTTTAGAAAAAGTAGTTAAGTTTGCATAACCAATAATTGATCTTATCCACATTTGACACATCCATAAGTAAATATGCAGCCTATATTTTGATTTTCTGACGGGCGCATTAACGGCAGCACAGTTATATGCTCTTATTGCACAGTGTCACCCACGTGATGGAACTAGTCATGAAGAACAGTAAAAAATTAAACATGCTAAACCTTCTGCTATGGTGTTATGAAGCGTCGCAGACATGGTATCGGTTGTCCTGAACTATGCCACATTACATGAGAAGAAACGATCAAATCTTGTGTCACGACGCCCATTTGTCATTTACAAATCTCTCCACGACACCCTACGTCAAGGAAATCATGCGGGAAGTCGTGACAAATTTGTGTGATCTGACTGGGGCTTTAGTTAATATTAGTATTTACTAACATGAACAAACACTGAAGAATACATTTACTACAGTATTTATTTTACTTCATGTTATTTATTGGAAATATAGTTGTTTATGGTTAGTTCATGTTAACTCATGTTAACTCAACATAAGCTAATGGTAACAAGCATGAATTTGGATTTTAATTAGTAAATGCTGAACTATGATTAATAACTGTCTTGGTATTGGTCATTGTTAGTTCATGTTAATAAATACATTTACTAGCATTAACTAATGCAACCTTATTGTAAAGTGTGACCAAAGTATCTTATAGTAATTATTAAATATATTATTATTATTATTATTATTATTATTATTATTATTATTATTATTATTATTATTATTATTATTATTATTATTATTGTGTAAAATACAACTTTCAGCAGTTTATGTGCATCATTTACTGTTAATCCAGAGACTGAAAACACCCTTATATAATAATTATATGTATATATATATGTATGTATATATATATATATGTGTGTGTGTGTATATATATATGTATATATATATATATATATATATATATATATATATATATATATATATATATATATTTATTTATTTTTTTATTTTTTATTTTTTTCATCCCCACACTTTTAAACTCTAAAATGTTTTCTCTGCATTTGTTTTAATTCCCAAAATATTTTTATTGCAGTTCCCACTGCCCTCCGAGTAAATGGTCTAACTAATGGTCTCAGTATGGATGGACGGTCCAGTCTACTGAGCCCACCTCGTACAAACCCACTCTCCACCCCTAGTCATGGCTATAGGACCACAGAACCAGGAGACAGTCCAGGTAAGCATTAAACTGGCCAATCGCAGCACTGCCTGATGAATCCCATTAATATTCAAATCATCCTGCTTATGCATATGCAGTGGTCTATTTTTAACATATATTTTACATTCTGAAAACGTAGCCATACGTTGGTGGAGATCACAAATTATGTAGCCAGAAGTACGTATGGCTGCATTTTGTCTTCAAAATGGCGGTTGAACGCCGTTTCTTTTCGAGCTTACAAGTTGACCGCTCACCTCCGTATATATCCATACATTCCCGCTGTTACCAGTATGTCCTGTTAGCTTGCCATTTACATCGGCAGACAGGAGATGCAGAGAGGAATGGACCACAACAACGGTGTGTGTCCAGAAAAGTACGGTTCCAGAAATTGGGTAAGACAAAAACAGAAACCAAAAAATAAAATAAACAAATAAATAACAGTGTGAGAATGTGAAAAAATCTAAAAAAAAACTGGTAGAAATCAAGCAAGGGCTTTTATTTTACTCGATTGCTTTTTAAAACTGTCTGGGTCAGTCGGTGCTTTTGAAAACACTGTTGGTTGGGTTTAGGGAAGTAGGAGGGTGGGTCAGGCAAGCTGCCTCTGGTGGATTTACATGAGAACAGCAGGTGCAAATGGCATTCGCGGGAGAAATTTGAAACTTATTTTGTGATCTCCAGAAATGTATATAGTGGTACGTTTTTGTAATGATCCTGGGTTGTATATTTTAACTCATCAAATATTTTCACTAACCAATTTGAAATGACATCTTGATAGTAACACAGTTTCCATCGCATGCTCTTTCTCGCAGCATCCACTGCTATGTCGACAGGTCCACCAAAAAAACGGCATCGTAGTTGGCATCCCACCACTTTAGTGCCCATCCCAGCCACAGCTGTCCCTGTACCAGCCATCCGACCGCTGACCTGCGGCTCTGGTAAATTAAAACTTATCCAATCAGTTGTTTAATTATCAAATTTGTATTGCCATTGGTCAGTTCATCCCGGGTGTTTATGCATGTCCCTGAGCAGACATGAATTTGATTATCTCTGCTTTTCCTTTTAACAAGTACCAAGGGATATCCATATTTTCTGTCCACAGGGATGATTTGTTCATTGTTTCTGTAGATGTAGGAGTGAATTGTTAGGCTAAAGTAGGTCCTGAACTGTTTTATAGCAGCTTGAAAGGTTTAGCTGAGGGAAGGGAGCTTGGAGATTCATCCACAGTGATCCTTTGGCTTAGTTACCTTGTCATCAGCATTGATTGGAGTGACACATTAACAAAGCTTGAGGGTGTGAACTGTGATCCATCCAAAGTATTATTGGCATTCAGCAAAGGCTTGACCACACACGCTATATGTTTCAGTACATGGATTTAATGTTTTGCTCTTTCCTTCCAGGTCCTTTATTGTCCCTGTCCAATCAACAGCCTGCATCAGTGTCAGGGGTCATACAACCACAGCCAATCACAGCAGGAGAAACGGTCATCATTCCTGACAACCTTCTGAACTCCTACGGGGTCCGGCCGGTCCTTCTCATTGGTTAGTTTTCTGTTTTAATTACACAAAGATTTAATTTCTAAATAAATGTTTTTTTTTCTTTTGTAGAAATAAAGTAAAAATGGGGTGACACGATGGCTCAGTAGTTAGTGGTCACCGCAAGAAGGCTGCTGGTTTGAGTCCCAGCTGGGTCTGTTGCCATTTCTGTGCGGAGTTTGCATGTTCTCCCCTTGTTCATGTGGGTTTCCTCCGAGTGCTCTGGTTTCCCCCACAGTCCAATGACGTGTGGTATAGGTGAATTGAATAAACTAAATTGGCCATAGTGTATGTGTGTGAATGAGTGTGTGAATGAATTTTTACCATTACTGGGTTGCAGCTGGAAGGGCATCCACTGTGTAAAACAAATGCTGGATAAGTTGGCGGTTCATTCCGCTGTGGTGACCCCCGATGAATTAAGAGACTAAGCCGAAAGAAAATGAATAAATGCATAAAGTAAAAATGTGACAGTTATTTATGATTGACACTTTTGCTTTTTCTACCACCTACGACACTCCCACTGTTAGTTTGTGCTTTTTTCATGAATCTCTTTCTAAAATGGATGTTTCTGACAAGAGTTGGCTTAAACTTTGTATATTCTCCCAGTCAGTCGGTCCCTGATGTCCCATACGAGGACCTTTTTCCAGATTTTCAAGTTCAAGTCCACCGATGTTATTCCAATCCATTATTTGTCAGACAAGATGGCAGATAGCACCAAAAGCACATGATATCAAATCTGATTGGTCAGATTACCTGTCAAACAATCTCTCCGCAAATGCTCAATTAAAATGAAATCAAATTTATCATATTCTTAAAAAGTAGATTTTAGATATGGCACCTTAGACATGATAATTTAATGTTATTTTATTTTTTATTATTTATAACTAAAGTAACATTTTATAAAGTGATTCCATTTGTTAACATCACTTAAAGGTTTAGTAGGTGATTCTGTCTATAGAAACATTTTTGTTGTGCTGGTTGAAAGTCTCTTCACATTCCGATAGTAATGATTAAAATAAATGATCTAAATGTATTTAAAATGTATGTTTATATTCCGGGTAAGGCGTTATACTAAAAAATGTTTGACCAATTAAAATTTGTTGAGCTGACAATTCCCATAATTCTGATAAGTAGCCCAAACTGTCTGAACAAATGTAGATTTATACAAATAAAGCTATTCCGTCTAGCCTGCTTTACTGAGGTGAAGTTGGTTTTGACAATGACAACCTGTGACATGGCCCCTATATTGTTTACCATGCTACTGTGAATTTTCTGAAATAGCATGTAAGTATGGTTTAGTAATAAGTGTAATTCCTGCACCCCGCTGACCAAGCACAGTCTAAGCATAGTCGCTTTAGAGAGAGTAGGACCAGCGATCCTTTTGCTTGCTACACAACTGAACACGTGCTAGATATACCACAGTTTTTCATTCGGAACTGTCGTATTGTAAAGTAAGCTACTATAAACTGGCGAATGACAAGATCTAGTGGGTTGTCTACTGTCATCTTTAGGGTGCGGGTTCGTGATTGTAGGAGACGTGTCTTCTTTGGACGGCAGGGACTGTGTTTTCAAAGCTATTAACGGATAGCATTTTAGATCACCTACTGCACATTTAACTACATTAGTTAACATGTGTACACATTAGTAGTTAACATTTCTACAGTGTTTTTTAATCCTAATGTTAATTTCAACAATTGTTTTTTAATGGACTTGACCTAACAATGAAAAGTTGTATTTTTACTGACTAACGTTAGTAATGATAAATAAATTTTTGGTCACACTAATGTACAATTCACACTATTAACAAACCATTAACTAAGACTTTTAGCTACATATTAGCTAAACTAGCTGAGCTTATTAATAGTTAGTAAGAAGGTAGTTTGTTTTAGGTCTTGGCAAGCGGCAACCTCCCGCTCTCCCTCTGGAAGCCAATACGTAAGTAGCTGAAACTGCAATTCAAAATTCCGCTAGTTCTGGCTCCATAATAGAGCAAATTGCAATTGAGCCCACTGTTAGAATGGCCAACTTTACAGCAGAAAAAAAGATGTTTACAGCCTGGTACAAAGAACGATTTTGGGTCATATAGCTATTATTAACCTCCATGACAACTGTGAGGGGGGTGAATTTTTTTATAACTCATCCATTTCCTTTATATTAGGTTATATTAAGTTTGCATAATTAAGGGCGTGGCCACTTGAGTGACAGCTAGGTCTCGCTGGTCGCCGTCACTTCACCTCAGCTGAATCCGGCAGATTAGCCACTGATCTCGGCATATTCATCGTATTTTTGTTTTGCTTTATGTGGCTTTACACAGTCAGCTGCCTTTTGGACTTATTTCTTACAATTATCAGATGATATGGGATGCTGTGTGCATTTAATTGTGCTCACAAACCATTCATGTGGCCTCGTTTCCCATGTGAGTAAAGTTATATACTTATATAACATCTCTATAAATGTATTTGTTTTATTTCAGATCATTTATCATTAAAATTTTTCTTTAGACCCATAAAGTATTCCAGAATGTGACAGATTGATTAGCTGTAGGCTCTAGAACAGTCATCTGAAGCGTTGTCCTACAGTGTTATGCCTGGATTTCATCAATATATAGCCTTGCATTTACTAACACAGACTATATTTGAAGTGTTTGGAAGTAATTCGCGTTTTCCTCCTGTAGAAAAACGTCATAAGAACAATGCTTAGTGGCTCAATGTATTACTACAGTGTTTTTAAGAGTCTAAACACTTTATTGATATAGTGTACAGCCAAGCACATGTGGTCAGAACACAAACGGGTCGCTGGTAATGAAGTATTAAGCGTTTCTCCCAAAGTAAAGTCTGTCTGCCAGGTCTAAGCAAAGTGCCAGCAGGTGTCTGTAGCTCCGCTCACTCTCCACCTCTTTGCCCTTGTTTGGTATCCCGACGTGGGTGCGATGACGCGCGAACAAAATGGCGACGGTTGGCCACGCCTACTTGTAGCTTCCCTTGCAGTGTTCAGAAACCTATGGGTGACGTCACAGATATATTATATATGTCCATATATTTTACAGTCTATGGGTCTTGAGTAGGATTAGGGATGTAAAATAAGATCATAATTAATAAAATTATGTAAGTAAAATAAAAGTGCTAAATAACTGTTAATATCGTAATAATAGGCAGATAACAAGTCATTAGTAAATGGTGTAAATTGTTATTTAATCTAAACTGTTACCAAATAATTTATATATAAATAAATATTTTATGTATTGCTCATTGATAGTTCATTTTTGTTAATATATCAACTATATTCACAATGAGGTCCATTTTACAAAAAATGTAAAATGTCACCTTCACCTCTAAGAAGTGTTTGAATGTTTTTGTGAACACATGTTTGTTTGAATTTCCTCTCCAGGTCAAGGTACTTTACCATATTTCTTTGGCAATGTGGGTGATCTGGTGGTGAGCCCCCTGCTGGTGAGCTGCTACAAGGGCAGAGAGCTCAACGAGAAGACCTTGGCCAGTCTGGGCATGACAGCAAACCAATTACTGACCACAGAGACCATGATACTGCTCACACTGCAGTACCTCGCTCGACTGGGTACATAATACTGACATACCTAATCAATTTAGAATTTTAATACATGATTTAAATACATAATTTAAAGGATCAGAACCAATAATTTATCAATTCAAGATCAAGAATTCTGTTAAAGCAGTGATAACATGCTTTATAGGGAGATCACCCCGCTGAAAAAAACACAGCTTAAACCAACCTAAGCTGGTTGGCTGGTTTTAGCTGGTTGACCAACCTGGTTTTAGAGGGGTTTTGGCCACTTCCAGGCTGGTTTCCAGCCATTTCCAGCCTGGTCTTGGCAGGTCAGGCTGGAAAATGACCAGCTAAAACCAGCTTGACCAGCCTGGTTTATGCTGGACATAGCTGGTTATGGCTGGGCTCCCAGCCTGGATAGGCTGGTCAAGCTGGTTTTAGCTGGTCATCTCCCTGCCTCACCAGCTAAGACCAGCCTGGAAATAGCTGGCAACCAGCCTGGAAATGGCCAGCTAAAACCAGCCAACCAGCCTAAGCCTGATTTTTGTCAGTAGGGCACTACATATTCTTTTCAATTGTTTGTTCAGGTACAGAGCAGATACCGTTACGGGAAGAGTTTGAGCAGATCATGTTGAAGGCCATGCTGTGTGGTCCGACTGGCCCTCCAGTGTCACCCGCACAGCTTCCCTGGTTAGCTCGAATGGAGGCCAGTGTGTCAGGGGGCAGTGTTCAGGTGCTGGTCACCCATGGCTCTCTTGGTGAGGGCATCTCTGAGTCTCTGCGCTCACTGAGTGAAACATCACCACAGCAGCAGCAGTGTCTCCCCAACTATGTGCTCATTATCTGCACATCCAAAAGTGGAGCCAATGAGTTCTGTGTGCTCGTGTTGGGTAAGTTTTGCTTTATTCATTAGTTCATGGTTTAAAGCAATGGTCTCAAACTCAAATCCTGAAGGGCCTCAGCTCTGCACAGTTTAGCTCCAACCACCTCTAACACCTCTAACCTCTAAGCTTGCTTAAAGTCTCTAATAGTCTTGAACATCTTGATTAGTTGAATCATCTGTGTTTGATTAGGGTTGGAGCAAAACTGTACAGAGCTGCGGCCCTCCAGGAATCAAGCTTGGGACCTGTGGTTTAAAGAAACACCCACCTGTTTTTAACAGTAGACAGTTTAACATCACCACTAAAGTCAAACAGTTGAGTTTTGCTATTTTTAAACCTGTTCAGCCAATCACTGTGTCTGAAAGAAGCACTTTTAGCTTAGCTTAGCATAGCACAGATCATTGAATCTTATTAGACCATTAGCATTAGCACATAGCTTTGATAATTTTCTATTTAAGTCTTGATACTTCTGTGGTTACATCCTGTACTAAGACCAATGGAAAATAAAAAGTTATTTTCTATTTTTTCTTAGTACTTATTTCTAGGTGTATTTGGCTAAGAGTTATACTCTCGTTTTAGCGTAATAATCAAGGAACTTTTCTGCTGTACCTTGGCTGCAACTGGTCCAATGATATTACACATACTTTTGGTGCAAGAATAGAGTAGACCTATTATGCTTTGCGTGTATGCACAAAGAGAATGCTAAGAACTTCCGGTTGGCAGCTGATTCGTGTAAACAGTCACATTTGGACAGCTTTGAAACAATAGTTTTAATCTATTTTACCTGCATTTATCTTCTTTAAACTGATACTGTTGTCGATCAGCACCACCTCCTGGACTGATCATTTAAAAAAATATGATCGAATAGGATGGAAAACAACAGTTGTGAGGCATTTTCCCCTCGTTGTCAGACAGTATCTTCTTCAGTTTAAATTAAGCCTCATTGTTGCTAAAGTCACCTGTACTGTCGTACTGACACACTGATTTAATAACTGTGACAAAGTGAAAATAAAGTGAAATTTTGAAATGACAAAAAAACACAAACCGTGGTAAATACAACACACTAAATGAAACAAACAGCTCGCGATTAGAATGAACAGCAAATCAGCCAGCAGAATATCAGTAACAGACTTTTATTGGTCATTTTTGTAAACTGCATGACTTACATACCTGTTAAATTTCATGCCAGTAATCTGGTTTCCTCTATAATGCAGTGAAGTATTGCGTGTGGCGTGTGTGTATGTGTGTGTGTATTGAAGAGCCGCTGAGCTAACAGCTGACAGGCCAGGGAAACACACACGAACACACACACACACACACACACACACACACACACTGTATTTCTGACAGCAGACACGTGAACTAGGAGAACGTTTTTCTCGCACACTTGAACCACATCTAACAAATTATAATGGCTTTATTACACACCTTTCAAAGTTGCGTGAAGAGAAACACTCCGTAATCCACTCAAAACGCTATTAAAACCCATTTTCAGAGTGCAAATTACCGGTTGTAAACGCTGTAAACGGAAGTTCTTAGCATTCTATCAGAAGACACTGGTCGCTATGGCACCCTCCATGCAGCAGCCAAGAAAAAGGTCTATAGTTCCTAGCATATTCTGTCTGGCTTAGTACACAAAGAAACTACAGAATAGTCCAGTATTAGGGTGTTTTCACACCTGCCTTATTTAGTTCGGTTGAATTGCACTAGAGTTCGTTTTCCCTCTTGATGCGGTTCGTTTGGGCAGGTGTGAATGTAGCAATCACACTCAAGTGTGGACCAAAAAGCATACCGAGACCTTTCAAATGAACCCTGGATCAGTTCGTTTGTGGTGAGAACATGATCCGAACTGACACAACCACAAAAAGTAGTCCGTTTTGGACTAATTCAGCTGCCATAGCCAGATGCACTGTGCGTTATGGGATGTGGAGGAAAAATATTTGTTGACATCACTTTACCAACAATTTTAAACAGAGAGAGAGAGAGAGAGAGAGAGAGAGAGAGAGAGAGAGAGAGAGAGAGAGAGAGGGATAAACATTACCTGATGGATCGTTGATAATATTTCCGGAAGATGACAATGTCGCAGTTTAGCTAAATTAATTCACGCCTCCTCCTGAAGTGACTTGCGATGCGCCTTCGCCTTTTGCAATGCATTAAAATGTTTTTTTCCAGCCGCAGCCACACTTCATTCTCGAAATGTATAGTTTGTCTAAAGTGACGTATACAAACTATATAGTATACTATGACCAGGGATACAATCAGTCAGCACAGTCGTCCCTCCATAGTAAAAAGCGTCATTTTGTGTCTGCCGGTTTGTTTACTTGCAGGTGTTCCATTGGCATTTTCCTGCATGTTAATTCTGACCAATCGAAAAGCAGTTTAGGAAATATGTTCAATAACATCTGGCCAGTGAGTGATGTGGATTTTGTCACATGACTGCCCTGCTGAAAAAACAGCTTAAACCAGCCTAGGCTGGTCAGCTGGTTTTAGCTGGTTGACCAGCCTGGTTTTAGAGGGTTTTTCGCCATTTCCAGGCTGGTTGCCAGCTATTTCCAGCCTGGTCTTAGCTGGTCAGGCTGGAAGATGACCAGCTAAAACCAGCTTGACCAGCCTAACCAGGCTGGGAGCCCAGCCAAAACCAGCTATGTCCAGCATAAACCAGGCTGGTCAAGGTGGTTTTAGCTGGTTTTAGCTGGTCATTTTCCAGCCTGACCATCTAAGTCCAGGCTGGAAATGGCTGGAAACAAGCCTGGAAATGGCCAAACCCCCTCTAAAACAAGGCTGGT
The DNA here is from genome assembly GCF_903798145.1 of Danio aesculapii. NCBI lineage: Eukaryota > Metazoa > Chordata > Actinopteri > Cypriniformes > Danionidae > Danio > Danio aesculapii. The sequence goes on along the minus strand of NC_079436.1, from coordinate 11,417,231 downwards.
CAACCAGCTAAAACCAGCCAACAAGCTTAGGCTGGTTTAAGCTGTTTTTTTTTCAGCAGGGTGCATTTAGGTTCTTTTTAACTGTTTCAGACGCAAGCAATCAGTGTGGTGTGAAAAACCCAAAAACGGCAGAAAAAATGCTACAGTGTATCCTTTGTTGCCCTTGGTCCGGACCAAATGAACCAAACCACAGATGTGAAAGCACCTTTAAACAGGAACATGATCAATAATCTTTGGACATTTAATTTGATTCAATGATCTACGCTAAGCTAAGCTAAGCTAAGCTAAGCTAAGCTAAGCTAAAAGGGCTCCCTCCAGATCTAGATCAGGCTAAATGGATTAAAAATGGGTAAAACTGTTTACCTCTAGGGGTGCTGTTTAATAAAGATCTTTAATAAATCTTAGACCATTTAGAACCTTTCCACAATATTAAAATGTATCAAATGCTGAGTTCACATGGCATGATTTTAGTCCTGACTTTCCCTCAATCATAGGTTTTACAAAATTGTGAAATTGTCCAGTTGTTTGAATTGATTTCTGACTGAAAAATACACTGTGGATGACCTACAACCAAAGAAAAGGCACAAAATAAAAGGAAGCAGGAATTAGGGGAGGAGTTATACACTACAATATTTTCAAGCATAGCTTCATTTCTGAAAAAAAGGCTCCTTATTGTTTCTAATCACTTCTCGCAGTAGATTGTGGACAAGACAGAGCATATTAGAATCATAGAATATTCATATTATAAACTGTGTAAAATCCTGTTGCCAATCCATTTTTGCAGTGTGAACACAGCAACTGAATGCTACCACAGATAGCTGTGCCATGTGAAAACAATGGCAATTGTTTGGATTTGCCATCGTTTTCACTGTAAGTTGGGCCTGAAAACTTCAGTCATGCTAAATGTTTTTCTTTTTAGGCAAGTATCAGTCTCGAGCCTTGGCAGAGAGCATGCTCACTACAAATGAGTTTCTGAAGGAGATCAGCTATGAGCTCATCACAGGGAAAGTTAGTGTACTAGCCTCACACTTCCAGAGCACCTCATTAGGTGAGTACTAGTGCATGATAAAAAGTGGATCCAATCTCTGTTGTCATCATCTTTTCATTGTTCTATATTTAGAAATGAACTAAAAAATGTAGATGTAAGCAGTTGTTTGAGGAGAACACAAAATGACATGCACATTGCAAGGCCCATTGCACCCTCTCTGGTTATTTTTAGAAGTAGTTCAAAAACTATAAATGATATTCAAGCGATAGTTCACCCAAAAATTTAAATTTACTTACCTTGAGGTTATTCCAAACCTATGAGTTTACTTTTAATGTTGAACATGAAATAAGATATTTTGAAGAATGATCAAACCTGTAAAACCTGCAATTATCAACTTCCATAGTAGGGAAAACAAATAATATGGTCAGTGGTTTCAGGTTTCAAGCATTTTCCCAAATAACTTTTTTTGTTCAACAGAACAAAAAACTCAGGCGTGTGAGAAGTGAAGGATGAGTAAATGCGGACAGCATTCAATTGTACACTTTCATTCAAAGGTTTAAGATTTGTAAGAAAATGTATGCTCTCCAAACCTGCATTTATTTGATCAAAAAAGGCAGTAACAGTAACATGAAATAAATTTTGCTTCATATTTAAAGTAATGCTTTTTAATCGTACTGTATTTTAAAATGCAATTACTCTCTGTAATTCAAAGCTGAATTTAGTGCATGATTAGTCCAGTTTTAATATGCTTTTAAAATCATTCCAAAAATGTTTTTGTTGTCTCGTGTTTTGTAGAAACTGGGGTCCATTTTATTTTTAGGATTCTCTTTCGTTAAAATAGAGAATATTAAAAGGAATATCAGTTATTTAACATAAGCAATCATATTTCTATCTGTTTAAGATACGAATATTTTAAATTACATATCAACAGAACAAAACTGAGACGTGATCACAATCTGAGCAAATGCGGGCAATATACTTCACCTGCAGCTGTTTTTCAGTCATTTATAATCCTCATGTCCATGTCAGAGCTACAATTCACCAATGTTTTCGTCTGTCTTTTATAGATTTAGTCATTGATGACGACGTTATATTGGGTTAGTTTCTGCTTTTATATTTGGTGTCAGATTATTATTTGCTGGTAAGGAAAATCGATTTGTTCTGCTATTTATACTTTGATTTGCATTTCAATTTATTTATTCCACCTGCAAATTAGAATAGAAACGGTATAAAAAGCACACAAACATACTGACAGTTGTTGGTACTGTACATTGTAATGGGTCAATGATGCTAATATTCAGCACAAATCCACCAATTTCCCATTTATGGCTGTTCTTTCTATGAATGAATTATGTAATGTTAGTAGCACTGTCTATGCGTGTTTCCTCGTTGGTTAGTAACCCTATATTTCATTGCACAACAATTAATCTATCAGGCTTTTTGGTAAAAAAAAATCACAGTTTAATATGTTATTATTCGATTATTTAAAAATTTCACCTATCCTGCTGTGCATGAACTAAGCTGTTGAATGGTCAGCGTTTGAGGTGGCTAGGCTGTAGCTTCAATTTCGATGAAATTATTTTCTAATCAGTTGTGTATTAAGTTGTGAAAATACACCTGCATATGCAATGCATACAGCAGTTCTTTTTTCGTCACCTGTTCGCCAAAAATGACTAATTATATCCCTGGCAATGTCTGACACTGGCGCTTACATATTGTAATAGACGTGCCAGGCACGAAGCTTGACAGGCGTAACAACAGTAACTAAGGAGGGCGGGACTTAGCGAAGGGTCAATTAGGGTTGGAACTAAAGCTGTGGTCACACTGGACTTTTACTCCCCATAGACTTCCATTCATACGCACGCAAATGCATCAGACCGGAAATGCAAGCTTGTGCAAGTTTCTCAGTTCACTGTGCTTCAAGCTAGGTGAACTCTGACCTGCGAAATCGCATCACGTGACTGCGTAAGACCAATCAAAGATCAAAACATGACCTCTCTGGACAGAAATTTAATGTATGGGCTAATCGCTCACTTTTTAAACATCAAATCATCTTGTTTAATCCCGCCCCTTTTCGCAGCACCGTACTGCAGAATTTCGAATGCTCAAACTCGAGTGTGACTGCAGCTTAAACTGTGCAGAGCTGCAGGAGTTTGACACCTGTGATCTATATTAACTATTTACTGACCCCAAACCTTTGAGTGATAGTATGTGTGTGTGTCCCTTTTATTCATTTCATTTGTTTTGTGGGGCTAAAGGTGACAATATGGACAAACAGCTGGTTCGGTATCAGCGTAAACGCAAAGACCGGGTGGTTCAGCCATTTCAGGGGCATCTCACCGAGTACATCCACTCCCAGGAAGCTGCGGCCATGATACCAGAATCAGGGCCAGGTGAGACTTTACTCTGTATATCACAATATCCCATTTTTATTGCCTACAATCAAAAGGCTTAATTACCGTGATAAAACTTCATGCTAAAATAAACATTTGATATGTGTTACAGATCTGCTGAGTGATGACTTTCAGATACACCCTCCTCAGTTGAGCGTTGCACGAAGCCTTTTGTCACAGGTTTGTGCTATTGCTGACTCAGGGAGCCAGAGCTTAGATCTGGGCCGATTCTGCAAGGTAGACTTCCTGATTCTGGTGCCACCCTCTCATGTGCTGGTTCACCAAACAGTCCAACGAATACGACAATCAGGTACATCACCGCAGAAAAGAGGACAATACAAATTTAAAAGATTTTTTTTTTTTGCTTTAATGTCAAACCCACATTCAATACTAATCAATCATTGAAGGTTCTTGAATTTTTGGAATATCATAGAATTTTAAAGAGTCTATTCCAGACATTACAAAACAGGGAATTTTTATACTTTTTTATTTAACTCATGGAATATCAGAGATTTTTGTTCGTCGCTTAACATTTTAGTTTCCATTTATCAAAATGTAATTTTTATTTACTTTTTTATTGTTTGGTTTCACACTTGTTGTTATGGTTAAGCTATTTTTCATCATAAGACTTTAATACTAGGTTAGATTTAGGTTGCACAAAATTCAATGTCTAGCCAGCGTCTAAACACAACGTTATTTTGACGTCCAATAACGATGTCAAATTACGTTGATATTTGGTTGATTTTAGGTTGTGTTGGAAAGTGACCAAAATCCAACATCTGATAGATGTCATAGTGGTAACGTCCACACAGCGTCAAGATGTAACATGATTAGACGTTGATATTTGGTTGATTATGGTGAACGTTTGACATTGGCCTTACGTTGGGTTTTGGTTTCCAAACAAAATCCAACGTCCCCATGACGTTGGGTACGTTGGGGTACAACGTCATTATGATGTCATGTTGACGTCCTGTGCCTGCAGGCACTTTTACAATGTAGATTGAGTCAAAACAGCTTAACAAAGAAGTAGTTCTTGTAAATTGAAATTGCTTGAGTCCAGTTTTCAAGAGTTGAAGTTCAGTTCAGTGTAATCTAAATGTCATCTACATTTTACAATCCTTTTATGCTCATCAACTGGCAATCACATAATTCAAAGGCAGTCACCACACTGTACCTGCTAACTGAAGTTAACATGCCAGCAAAATATACATTTTGGGAGCTTTGGCTTCAAAGAATGGGTGTTAAAAGCAGACAACGAATAGTAGTTTACAAAACTACTATTAACTATCAAATGTGAAAGAGGGAGCCATGCAAACAGTGAGTACAGTATCTATTGTTGTGCTCATAGTTGCTGTTAAAGTTCTGCAGATATGATATTCAAGCTAAAACTAATATTATGCAAAGCGCAACAGCAACCTCTTTTCTCTTCATTATAGGTAAAATTGATCTTTTTATTCAGTAAAAGTAAGGGAAAAGTCATAAATTTAATATTTGACTTAGAGTGGCAACCCTGATCTTTAATACTATGATTTATTACAATAATATTACACATTGTTGTCCTCATGTCTAGGCGTCCTGATAGATCTAGGTATAGAGGACGTGTCATTAGCCATGCAGAAGTCTGACAAGTATGTGGTGCGTCTGGACACGGAGGTCCACACAAAAATGGAGGCCTTCATGAGGAAGGTCAAACAAAATCCTTATACACTCTTCGTCCTCATTCATGACAACTCGCACGTGGACCTGACAAGGTGAGACACACAGCTATGTGCTTTGTAGCAGGATTTGTCAGGAATATCTTGTGTTAACTTCTTGTCTTTATTCTCTTGGTCCATCAGTGCTCTTTCAGGGTCTGTTTGTCATGGGGAGCTGCAGGGATTGGCTGATCGTGTGGTGAACTGTCCAGAGGTTCTGGAAGCAATAAACCTATTGGTGCTGCAGGTCAGCTGCTTTCCGTTCACCCTGCAGAGCCGGCAGTCACGAATCAGTACCCAGAATGAAGTGCACTGGCCCAACACTGAGAACCAGGTGAGTTTCACTGACTACCAGAAGATTTAAAGGAGTATGTGGAGGATAGAAAAGACTTCAGATAGGTAGTGGTGTAAAGTAACAAATCACTGTAACTGAGTAGTTTTTCTCAAGAATTGTACCAAGTAGTTTTAAAATGTGTACCTTTTACTTTCCCTTGACTACATTTTTAGTTCAGTATTGGTACTTTTACTTCAATACTTTCCCTCAACCTGCAGTCACTACTTTGTTTTTTCTTGGCTATGGGGAATAGAAAAATCAGTCCTGTGATTCCTGTCCAAACAAATCACACAGAAGTAAAGAGGTAAATCGCATCATAATGAACTACCTCAAGACATAGACGATTTATAATTGTAGCAAACTGTAGAAGAGGACATCAAGAAGATGTCCAAAATCTTTACATGCAATGACCAAGAGACTGTTTCATTTACACACATCCAAAAATTACATGTAAATGCATAAGCTTTTTACAGCGTAATACTCACTATTCACTACTCTTGAGTACTTTTGAAAGGGATACTTTGAGTAATAGTACAACACATACTTTTACTCTACTTGTACTACATTTTAGGCAAGTAATTGTACTTTTACTTAAGTATGATTTTTCACTACTCTTTCCACCACTGCAGATAAGTGATGTGCGCTTATGTGATACGCATTGTGACTTTGCACATCAAAGTGTAATGAAAACAACCTTTTTCAGTTCAAGTCTACCTCAGATGTATTTTTATTTATTTATTTATTTATTTATTTATTTATTTATTTATTTATTTATTTATGTATTTATTTATTTATTATATTCATTTTGACCATTTTTTATTTTTACAATTGAATAACTGTTGAAATAAATCACATATCTATTATTCCCTGACTTTTACTAAATATGTGTATATTTCCTTCTAACATTGTTATTTTATTTAAATGACAAAACACAAAAAAGTTCTGATTATTTCAAGCTACTTTTCCCAGTGACTTTAAACATGCCAGCCTCTGTTGCTTAGCAATTTCCCGCTAACAAAAACACTTAATTTTCCACTGGCGTGTTTACTTCAGATATGTCTTTCAAATCAGCATATTCAGTCCCGCGAAAAAGCCTTCTCCTCTGCTTGTGAAAGTGAAAAGTGGTTTAATATAACTCAACTATACATTCATAGACTGTATTACCAAAAAGATTGTATTTTTAGCATCACGACTTAATTAAATATGATGACAGACATTCAAAGCTTCATTTTATATCTCAATAGAAGCTTTGTATGTAAATATGACGTCTTAAATCACTGCTATGGTATTTCTAGTAGTTACAGTTGAAGTCAGAATTATGAGCCCCACTTTGAATTTTTTTGTCTTCTTTTCATATTTTCCAAATGATGTTTAACAGAGCAAGGAAATTTTCCCTGTATGTCTGATCATTTTTTTTCTTCTGGAAAAAGTCTTATTTGTTTTATTTCGGCTAGAATAATAAATAATAAAATTTTTAAAAGCCATTTTAAGGTCAAAATTATTAGCTCCTTTAAGCTATATATATTTTTTGATTGTCTACAAAACAGACCATCGTTATACAATAACTTGCCTAATTACCCTATCCTGCCTAGTTAACCTAATTAACATAGTTCAGCCTTTAAATGTCACTTTAAGCTGTATAGAAGTATCTTGAAAAATATCTAGTCAAATATTATTTACTGTTATCAAGGCAAAGATAAAAGAAATCAGTTATTAAAAATTAGTTATTAAAACTATTATGTGTGAAAATGTGTTGAAAAACTCTTCTCTCCTTTAAACAGAAATTGGGGCAAAAAATAAACAGGGGGGGGGGGGTAATAATTCAGGGGGGCTGATAATTCTGTCTTCAACTGTACATAATTCTGGTAGTTGCAGTGTTCAATCGGCATGGAAAGCTCTTGTATAGGCGAATCTATACAAGAGGGTGTGAAGGGAAGAGCAGGAGAAAGGGAGGGGTTAGCAACCATCATCTGTAAGTAGCCCACTAACTAAAAATCATAGATAATATGTGAGGAAATGCACCATTTTATATTTAAAGTGTGCTTATTTTAAAGTTTAGACACAAACATACCTAGCTTTGAGAGTCCAAAAAGTCCTGGGGCACTATAGCATTTGAAAGTTTGTTTGCCAGCATTTGAATGCCGTTTCAATTTGCTTGCAATCATCTGAAAAATGCAGCTTTTAAACACTCCAGTGTTCGTGTGAACTCTCTTGTAAAACGGTGATCATTACAGCAAATCACAGGCATGTTTGTCGAGAATGTGAATGGCAAATCAGCAGGGTTCAATAATTCATGGGGGAAATGCTATTATCATAATTTTTAAATTTGAGTAGACTTGTAAATTTTGAAGATCCATAATGAACACCTACTTTGCGGTCACAGCTTGAGCGAATAACTCAGAAAACAGCTTTTTTTGTAGGATAAAAAACTTGTGAATAATATATAGAGATATTGACACATCATTGAAGTAACTACATCACCACAAATCTGCGTTGTTTTTTGTTTTTTATTAGTACTTTTAAAAATAGATATATTGTAAAGTATGCAGATGATACCGCTTTGGGGAGCCTTTTAAATGAAGAGGAGGAAGAACACGGCCCTGTTCTTCTTTTTAGACTGGTGTAAAAATTCAAACCTTCTCCTAAACATTCCTAAAACTAAGGAGATGGTTCTTGATTTTAGAGAGAGAGCACAAAGCAAAACTCATCCCGCATTAATTAATGGGGAGCAAATTCAGTTAGTAACAAACTAAAAATATTTGGGTGTGATGTTGGACAATAAACTTAAGTGGGATGTACGGACTGACTGTGTAAGGAACTGAGAATGTACTTCCTAAGGAAATGACTGTCTTTTAATGTTGACAACACATTGTTGATCGTGTTTTATAGTGCTTTTATTGAAAGTATTGCAACATTTTGTGTAATCTGTTGGTATGGAAATGCTTCTGAGGCCCAGAAGAGGTCACTGGGGAATGTGGTAACAACAGCAAGTAAGTTGTTGGGAATAAAACTAAAGATTATTGATAGTATATACAAAGAAACAATATAAAATAAGGTTATCATGATTATCACTGATGAGAGACATCCTTTATCAAACACCTTCCAATTGTTACCATCAGGTCGTCGATATTGTGTTCCCAGGTGTGTAAGAAATAGGAAAAAATTATCATTTATACCCCAGCCAATTAAGTTTTTAAATTCCTCCTCCCTCAGTAGCAGTTGATGGCTAGTAGACTGGATTTTTATTTAGAGTAGGAGTACCATGTTTTTAAATGATTTATTTTTATATATGCCAAATGTGTGTTTGTGGACTATCCTGTCGCAAAACGCGGCGAAAAGTCCTATCATGACGGTAATGGTTCGATTAAGTTGTTTACATGTCTGTACTGCACTTCAATAACGTGATTGAAGTCTGCATACTCCATACGTCTTAATTCGATTTCTCTTCAGTTCGATTATGACCTTAATCTGAATAAATTAATAAAAAATTGCTGTTTACATGGCCGACTCTTAATCAGAGTATTGTCATAATCGCATTACAATCAAATTATTGGTGTCCATGTAAATGTAGTCATTGTCTTAATTGATGTTCAACACACATAAATCTGCTAAAATCTCAGAAAATGTAGTCCAGGGTTTCATGACCCTTAAAAATGACGATGCCACTTTTTGCATGTAAAAGCAGGGTGAAGCTTCTCCTAAAGACCTGATCTACTTTGGACTGAAGGACTACAGCAAGTCTCTGCAGTGGGGAGTGGCGAGTCCAATTCTGCGATGTGATGACGCCTTTGAGCGGATGGTTAAAACCCTGTTGGAGAGGTAAGTCTATTCATATTTACATAGTTTAGAATGTACTTCACATAGTTTTAGAATGCACTTCATAGTTTTAGAATGTATTTCACATAGTTTTAGAATATACTTCACATAGATTTAGAATGTACTTCTAAAAAAAACTAACGCAAAGAAAATGTAAAAGCGTTGTTTTTGTTGCTCTGTTCAGTTCTGAAATTCTGTCTGCATCTGTGGATTTAAAGTAATGTAATTTAATGATTGTTGGTTTTAATGACCATACTGTCATAGTATCATTTATCGATGATAGTTCACCCAAAAATGTACATTTTGTCATCATTTACTCACTGTTTACTTGTTCCAAACCAGTTAGAGTTTTTATTTTGTTGAACACAAAATAAGTTGTTTTGAAACATGTTGGAACCCGGTAACTGCTGACTTCTATAGTAATTGTTTGCCCTTCCTGTCAGTTTCCTATATGTTTTCATCCACTCTGGGGTGATTTTGTGTCTTAATTTGGCCATTACTTTTTCTGTTTCAGCTAGCAGAATGATTTTTGTGACAAATCTTATTTTGACATATATTTTGAGAAAATGCTTTGGATAAAAAAATCAACAATACACTCTGGGCAAATTTACTACCATTTAGTTATGTTAGGGATGAAAACATCCACTGAATTAAACTGCTGAAAAATTCATCAGATACTTTTTTTATTTTTTTGTTTTTGCATAAATCTGTTAATCAACCTCAGTCCTAATCAAATCTACTAAATTGTTAGTTGTACATGATTTTAACTCTTTAATTTTCAAGTTCACAAATGATTTGGTGAAAAAATACACAAAATAACATATTTTCAATATAAAAAGTAGTTGTTTTTTAAACATTTTATCAAAGTCTTGAACATGTGAAACAACATTGCCTTTGATGCATTGTTTTCGATTGATTTAAATTTTTTTCTCCCTAATTTACTGTTGGTGGCTGTTTTTGCCCCATTGCATTATAACCCAATTCTTTTGATTACAAAACCATGACACCATATAATCATGCATTTTTGATTGTTATTGGTTTTCCCGGTTGGGAAAAGGTGTAATTTGTAATTTTTACTGTTGATCATCAGTTCGCACCAATAACCCTTTAGATAGGCCTGTGCAAAAAAATCGTAGTTTCTGAATTTTATATGGAGTATAACAGCAAATTACAGTGTGTGTGTCTGTGAGAGTGTAAGAGTAACCTTTACGCACTTATCTTGATGCAATCAAAATATGCATCTCAGCTCTCTACATGGAGTAAATAAAAACAAGAACTGTGCATTTATGCACCATCAAATGTGTTTATAATGGAAGTAACAACTAACAATGCAGCAAAGCTGGTGTTGTTATTAATCGTTCACATGTCCAAAACTGTGATAAAAGGGGAAAACTCCAATCCACAATTACTTTTTTATTGAAAAAGCATTATTTTGAGTGTTTTTTCACCAAATCTTTGACATCATTTGTAAACTTGCCAATTAAAGAGTTAAAATCCTAATATATATATATATATATATATATATATATATATATATATATATATATTTTTTTTTTTTTTTTTTTTTTACATTTTATAATGTAGCCTACTTATTACAGTAAAAAAACTAAAATCTGATTTATAGTTTTAAAAAATGATTAATTTACATTTAATTTCTTTTTTGCAGCTCAGCAATAAAACAAACAAAAAAGGTTATGTTAAATTAGAAATGACCATTTCTGTTAAAGGCAAATCATTCTCAGATGGGATGGTGGGCCAAATCAAAGGTTACAATAGGCCAACTTTGGCTCATCGGCCCTACTTTGGGCATCTCTGACTTAGAGTTTTATTTTGGATTTATCTTTTATTGTTACAATAAAGTAGAGTTTTATTTGGACCAACCTAAAAAATACTGTAATTTGTTACAGCTAAATTTATCATTTTTTCTCAAATGATAGTTTTGACTTTGTTGAAACTGAAAAATCTAACTTAATACTAATCAAAATATTTATTCTGCCAAAGGAACATTCACTCAAATGTAAAATGTTGTTTTAATAGACCATGAATTAATTCATTTGGAAAATATCATAAAATAAGTAAAGTTGTACTTTTTGACGAACCTAAATACATGTGATGTTGGGCTATTGCTAGTTATTTCATCTTCAAGATCTGAGGTAAACTATTTGCTGGCGTTTTAATATGCCTATAAATGTCACGCTAGATGGTAATCAAACTCACATTTAAGATATTAAAACTAAGTAGCAGTGTATTTTTTCATATGACATGAAAAAATGATGTGATGTGAAAATCAAATGTCTCTGTCTGTCAGTATACTGTATCTCACTCATGAAACCTTGCTGATTTTAGGCACCCACATTTGCACAGTATGGTGATCCGCAGCTACCTGTTGATCCAGCAGTACACAGAGGCTCTGATGGCCCTCACAGCGGCCCCTTCTCTGCGAGATCACGTGACCCCTCAGACACTCGCCATGGTGGAGGATCTGCTGAGTGTGCCAGGCCGCAGCAAGCACGGGTGTGGACACATGCTGCTGGTGCGTGTGCCTTCACTGCAGCTGGCACGACTGGCACAGGAGCGGCTGGAGGAGGCCCGGGACAAGCTGGGACTGCAGTATCGCTTTGCTGTGCTGCTGGGAAGCCCTGCTGCGGAGATCAGCCTGCCAGTGCACTTCTGTGCTCGTCTGCGGGTAAGAATCTGATCCTTATACATCTGCTCTTATCATGAGAATAGACTTGGAATAAGAAAACTGTGTATTTTAGGCTTGGAGGGGCTGTAAAAATGAGGAGTGGGTCCCACATACATATGAAGATCTGGAAGGACTTCCATGCATTGTCATTCTCACTGGAAAAGATCCTCTTGGAGAAACCTTCCCGAGGTACTTCATACCAACTGTGTGATGTTATCCTTTATGTGTATATAAGTATTTTTAGAAAGCCCTGTTAGTAGACAGGGTATATATATATTTATATATTTATATTTATGCAGTGCATCCGGAAAGTATTCATAGCACTTCACTTTTTCTACGTTTTTTTATGAAACAGCCTTATTTCAAAATGGATTAAATTCATTTATTTCTCAATATTCTACACACAATACCCAATAATGACAATGTGAAAAAAGATTTTGCGAAATTGTTGCAAATTTATTAAGAATAAAAAAACAGAAAAATCACATGTACATAAGTATTCACAGCCTTTGCTGTGAAGCTCTAAATTGAGCTCAGGTACATTCTGTTTCCACTGATCATTCCTGAGATGTTTCAGCAGCTTAATTGGAGTTCACCTGTGGTCAATTCAGTTAATTGGACATGATTTGTAAAGGCATACACCTGTCTATATAAGGTCCCAGGGTTGACAGTGCATGTCAAAGCACAAACCAAGTATGAAGACAAAGGAATTGTCTGTAGACCTCCGAGACAGGATTGTCTCGAGGCACAAGGCTAGGGAAGGTTACAGAAAAATTTCTGCTGCTCTAAAAATTTCCCAATAAGCACAGTGGCCTCCATCATCTGTAAGTGATCAGGGGAGAAGGGCCTTAGTCAGGGAGGTGATCAGTAACCCAACTCCAGCGTTCTTCTGTGGACAGAGGAGAACCTTACAGAAGGACAACCATCTGTGCAGCAATCCACCAATCAGGCCTGTATAGTAGAGTGGCCAGAAGGAAGCCACTCTCTGCCTGGAACTTACCAAAAGGCATCTGAAGGACTCTGAAAAACTATCTGAAGACTATAAAAAACTAAATTCGCTGGTCTGATGTGACTAAAATTGAACTCTTTGGAGTTAACTTCAGGCGTTACTTTTGGAGAAAACCAGGCACCACTCATCACCAGGTTAGTACCATCCCTACAGTGAAGCATGGTGGTGGCAGCATCATGCTGTGGGGATGTTTTTCAGCAGCAGCAATTGGAGGACTAGTCAGGATAGAGGGAAAGATGAATGCAGCAATGTACAGAGACATCCTGAATGAAAACCTGCTTTAGAGTGCTCTTGACCTCAGACTGGGTAAACGGTTCATCTTCCAGCCGGACAATGACCCAAAGCACACCTGCAAAATATCAATGGAGTGGCTTCACAACAACTCGGTAAATGTCCTTGAGTGGCCCAGCCAGAGCTCAGACCTAAATCCTATTGAACATTCCTGGAGAGATCTGAAAATGGCTGTACAATGTCACTTCCCATCCAACATGATGGAGTTTGAGAGGTACTACAACGAGGAATGGGCAAAAAGTTCCAAAGACAGATGTTCCAAGCTTGTGGCATCATATTCAAAAAGACTTGATGCTGTAAGTGCTGCCAAAGGTGCATCAACAAAGTATTGAGCAAAGGCTGTGAATACTTCTGTACATGTGATTTTTCAGGTTTTTTATTTTTAATAAATTTGCAACAGTTTAAAAAATATTTTTTCACATTGTCATTATGGGGTATTGTGTGTAGAATGTTGAGGACATAATTTAATCCATTTTGGAATAAGGTTGTAACATAAAAAAATGTGAAAAAACTGAAGTACTATGAATACTTTCCGGATGCACTGTATATATATATTCTAAAATTTCTAAAGAAAATACGAATGCGAAAAAAAATTAATCTATCAAAACAGTAAATTTTGGAATATGTTACAACAAAAGACAGTTATTGTAAATTGGAATATAATATTTCACAATATTATTACTGTATTTTTGATCAAATAAATGCAGCCTTTCTGAAAAAAAAGAGGGAAAAAATAAAATATTTGAACTGCACTCTGTAAATATGTATATGTTTTATTTATTCATTAAATAAATGTAAATAGGTGCAATTTAATAAGGCCAATTCAAGCTAATAAAAATTAGCTACAAAATTAAAAAATTTATATTTAATATGAATACTTTTATTATATTTTTGATAGACTCTTTGTGTATCATGTTTTTACATTTGTAGATTTATAATGTAAAAAAAACGTTTTGTTCTAAAAGTTATATATGATTGATTTACAGTGTAGCTGTTTCTTTAGGTTTAAGTCAGATAGATAGTTGAAATATAAGACATATATTTACCATGTGACATCACAGTAATCTAGATCAGGGTATAATGTAATCACCCCAAGATTGCAATCCAATAGAAAAAAAATGGAAAGGCTGCTATTTAAATTTCTATTTTTTTTTCAGTAGGTTATGGAAAAAAATTCTAATGGTTTAATAAAATTAATTAGATTTTTGGAAATCACCAAGCTTCATTGTCCTGCGACCCCGACCCCCATTTTGGGAACCACTGATCTAGATCAATAAAAAAGCTGCACAGCACATGTAAGTATTTTGATGGACTTTTCTTGCATCTTAAAAAAGAGCACCACCTTATGGCTACTACAGTTGTTACAGCAAAAATAAACAGTTATTTAGATTAAAAGTTTATAGGCAGACTTTCAGGATGTTTTAGAACTTCTCATGCAGTAGCATTTACTGTCCTGTAGTTTTGTTTCAACACATTTTTGGCACACTGGAGATTATCATCCTATAAGGTTCTACTGCATAAACTAAAATCCCAAAAACTTTTTGACTTTAAAATAATAACATGAAAACTACTAAACATGTTTATTTTCATATTTGTATAGGTCACTAAAGTACTGTGATTTGCGGCTGATTGACTCCAGCTACCTGACTCGAACAGCGCTGGAACAAGAAGTGGGTTTGGCCTGTTCATATGTAACACATAGAGTAATACCTAAGACCAAAATGGCTACGAGCAGAGAAGAGAGACCGAGAGAAGGTGAAAGGAGCTCTGGAGAAACAGCAGAACATGACGATCTCCACATGGAGCTGGAAAGACCACCCAGCAATGCCAGTGCTGCTACTAGGACCTCCGGTGAGTGACACTGGACTCAAGGGTCCTGTTCACAATGTACAATTTCAGGAGTGACAACTGCATTTGAATATAGGACAGAATTATTTAAGATATGGTCACACTTTCTTTTGATGGTCCATTTGTTGAAATTATTGCAACTCCATTTGCAACTAATTCTCATTAGAGCTTAGAGCCCCGCCGCCACTAGGGGGCCCCCAAAACCCGCTGGTGGTGCAAATCGTTTTTATTTGCATTTGACAAATTACCTTCATTGACAGTGTTTTAGGACTTAAATATTTAGACATTTTCACTAAAAAGAAAAAAAATCCACAATTTTATTTAAGTTGAAATTGTTTTTGTGTGAAGGTCATGTGATCAACAGGAAGCTTGCAGCATCTCATTTCTCATATGCGTTCTGTGTTCAAGTTTGTGCCTTCAAGGTAACGTGCAGGATCGACCGGTCACCACAAGAATGCAAATCCTTTGCTTCATTGCCTGCTCTGTTAGATACCAGATTTACTTTGGAAATTGGACTGCGAAAATGAAACAAAACTAACGTTATTCTTCAGGCCTAGAAAAACTGAGGGGAAAAATTATATCATCAATCTATATGATATAATGAAATCATAATCTAATAGCACATTTATCAAAAATTGGCAATTGCATATTAATAAACAAAGTTTACTTATATAAAATATTTTGTTTTCTCCTGGTTTTACAGACACATTTTTTTAATGAATTTTGCTGAAATGCAATAGTACTAAAGTGTCTTTCACTGACATATTTTGCACACCGGAAATATTATTCCCAATTGAATTAATTATAGTAATATAAGCTCTGGACCCTGCATCTTAAATGTAAGGAACAGGGAAGGTTACTGAAGGGAATAATAAAGTTTGTGTTTGGGTATTAACATTAACCCGGTATTTGTTGCTTCCCTTTTTCTTATATGTTATTTATATTAATATGTTTTGCATATTTACTTTATATTATTTGCTTATTGATTTTTATTATTTATAGATCAATTTTTGAATTTATGTTAATTGTTTTGTGAGCTCAGTATGTATATTTTATTTCTAAGTAATGCATTTTCACTTTTGGCTTATCTTTGTTTAGTGTCATTTCATTGCAGGGTTTTTGCTTTTGGAATTAATAAAAAAAAACTCAACCTAGAATCTTTAGCTATAGAATCTTCAATCTGTTTGCTAAATTAATAGAATATGTTTTAAACACACCAGAAGTACGCAAAGTAGGAATCAATGGTCCCTTTATTAAAAATTGTTTAATTCTACATTTTTTCATACATAGTTGACAGAAACAGTGCTTTTTTAAAATGTCCAAATCATTGTAGTTATTAAGTAGTTATTAAGTTATTAACATCGAGTTATTAAGTAGAAGAAATCAGGCTTTACTTTTCTGTTTCATTGATTGTATTTAATAAGCAATATAATCATTGTGGGCCGGTTTGCAATGGCAATACTCTACTATTTGGAGCAAGGTAGGGCCCCAGATTTATTGTGCTTAGGGCCCCCAAATGTAAAGGGCTGGCCCTTGGTTAGGGTTAGGGTTATTGTAAGTTGACATGTACTTGCAAAGTTTCTAATAGTCAGTTAAATGTCTGTTGAAGGAGCAGTATTAACAGATATTAAGCAGACAGTCTACTAATACTCAAATGGACCATAAAAATAAAGTGTTACCTAAGATATTAATCAGCAAAGAACATGTACTCATTAAAACCATGGTAACCATAGCAATGTACTTTAGAGTCACCTACTTGATCTCCACCATTTGTAACCAATTTTCTGTCATTTTAAGTAAATGACTGTGAACAGATGAAAAAAAAGCTCTTTACTTTTCAGCATTTCCTAGTGTTTTCCAAAAGTTTCTCATGCACATTTAAATGTCTAAAATGCTGACCTGGTTCTGACCTGTTCATCAGTATCGTTTTTATCATGATTCGCCACCAGACAATAATTAATCAAGTAAACATTCTGTCTTAATTGAAGAAATGCAACCTATCACTTGTGCAAACTGAGATTAATGTTTAACAACACTGTTAAAGTGGAGAGCAAGCAAAACAATAGTGCTTCAACATCATCCACCATCTTGATTTGAGCCGAATGGGATTGCTTCACATGACTAAAAATGCACATTTGTTTTCCTAAGCTCATATTCTACTGGCTTTCTTGAACACAAATGGCATCTCGGTGTGGATGCAAGGGCAAAATAAAAAGAAAAGAAGAAAATGTATTTGCTTGGACAAGGCTCTAGTCCACCACATATCCAGAAGAGAGACGAATCTATGACATGTGTTTGAATATATTGTTATGATGAAAGATGCCACATTTATGATGTGAATAAATTACATTTAAGAGAGTACTCTAATGAATGTAAATCAATGTTGGGCTTTAGGCAAACATTCCATCAAAACTTTTTGAACGAATCAGCAAAACGTTTTATGCACGCCATGATTTTTTTTCATGCTACGTATTGTCTTAGTTGGTCACACACTAGTAAAACAGTTTTAAAATCAGTCGAATCACTTTATAAACAGACAGTTAAAGTATTTGACCAGAAGACTATCAGGTATCATCATTGTTATATAACACACCAGCATTATTTATTGAGCTTTGATAATCTGAAATATTTGGCTGATGCTTGTATGATTTTTAAAATTTTAAATGGATATGCTC
Organism: Danio aesculapii; assembly: GCF_903798145.1. Lineage (NCBI taxonomy): Eukaryota > Metazoa > Chordata > Actinopteri > Cypriniformes > Danionidae > Danio > Danio aesculapii. The sequence goes on along the minus strand of NC_079436.1, from coordinate 11,399,497 downwards.
CACCTCCATTATGTGAGTTTGTGACACACAAGAATAATAATGGTCGAGCAACACAATCTATTACTAGAGAAGATTAATAGAGATATGCTGTGCAGTTTAGACATACAACTTTTGCACGGTCAGTCTTCTCAGTTAGAGCCAGTCATTTCTTGAACACACTTCCTATTGATCCTAAATCAATTATTACAAATTATTCAACATTTAAATACAAGTTAAAGAATGGCTAAAAGCAAATCAAGTTTGTAATCAAATGTAATTCTTTTCCCTAACCTTTTATGAAATTCTTATTAAATGTGATATCCTTTTGTTGTATGTAACTTTACTGTTATTGTATGTGTGATGATGTGTTTTTTAATTTTAGGTTCTGGCAGGGGCAACAGATGAAAATTACACTTGTAGCTAACTCTGGCTTATTTACAGTTTTACTGTTGATTAATGAGCATTGTCCCTGTTAAATAAATACATTTCAAATTTCAAATTTTATTTTGTAGTATAGTATAGTATAGTATAGTATAGTATAGTATAGTATAGTATAGTATAGTATAGTATAGTGTATTATAGTAACCTTCCTTTCGGCAGGCCCTTCAGGTTCCCCCGGACAAAAACCAGCAGACTTAGGAACCACTGTACATATACATTTGTAATAATGTTCATATCTATTTACATACCCTGATTATTAATAGCAACCTCTACATATATGCTTCTATTGTAAATCTCTGTTCATAGTTAATACAACCTGTATATAGTGTTCATAGTACATCCATCTGTAAATATCCCCATAGTTTTTATAATTGCACTTTACAACATATACCTTTATCCTGCACTTGCTGCTTTTGCACTCCTGGTTAGGCCTAAACTGCATTATGTTGCCTTGTACATGTGCTGGATAGTTTTTATTTAATACCTTAATTAAATAAAGAAACCAGAATGCTCTCTTGGCTATATTTCTTAGCTAGAGTTTAGTTTACAAACGACCATCTTTTGTAAAGTTGTTCAAGGAATAAATCAGATTCATACTTTACCACACAAGGTAACTTGATGGGTTCTGCAAACTCCAGTGAAGAAAATTAATAAAGCACACTTGTTTTAATAAAATAAAATCCAGTGAAAAAGATAAATAAACAAAATACAAAAACAAAATCCTTTACTTTATCCTCTGTTGAGGATAAAGGGCCTACGACATTCAGTATAGAAAAGTCAGAAAGCGCAGCGCTGGTCTGTACACTCTAGCCTTTTATACCCTTCATGCATAGATACAAAAGCTACTTCTAGGATAGCATTTAGACAGTTTTTAGAAAGAGCTTATAGATAATTCATTAGTCATGTTTGTCAACTGAACAGTGAGTTCATCTCTCGGGCAACATGACAAACATAAATCAACATTTAGGCAGTTTTAGAGTCATCCATTTCAAAGTTATGTTTGTCAACTGAACAGTGATTTCATCTCTTTGCGGTAAAGTTCCCATATTTCTTCCAGACAGTCCGCTTGTCTTTCATGCTTTCTGTCGAAGGCGCCTCTCCTTCCTCTTACGCTTCGTCTCATAGCTAATAAGTGTTTTCTTAAGCATATGACATCTGAATACATAAGTGAAGCTTTGTGTCGTTTACAATTAATGTCAGTAAACCAACCAGAAATCACAGTAATGACCATAAAGTTGAATTTATTGTATAATATAGTATAGGTATGGTATTTTGGTATGGTATTTTAACAACTAGTAGCTAATATAATATGACAATGTATGTAAATGTGTAATTTGCCTATATGTTACTTGTAAAATGCTAAAAAAGTTTGAAAATGCACCTGAAAAAAAATTCCAAATGTTCATAAGTTTGACTTTGAAAAATGTGTAAGAACCTAGAAACAAAAAAACTGATTATAAAACTAATCCTTTAAATTACAATTTGTTTCGAAAACAATAAATCATTAAACATCAAATAATCCAAATGTAGCTGCAGTATGAAGTGAAGTCATTAGTGAACCAGATTGTTGTCTTGTGTGATCACATGATCTAAAATAATTCACTACAATATATTCTCTTCTCTGTCAGGCTCCACCACAGAAAATGGCGTCAGTTCTTCAAGTATACTTGATAAGCCGCCCTCGCAGAGTGACCCATCCGGAAGCAGGACTATGATGGATTCTTGCTCCTCTCCTGTCCGCTTCAAGCAAGAGTGCGACTCTCAGGCTCCCTCATTCTCCGGCACATCCTCGTTCTCCTCTGCTTCCTCCTCCTCTTCTTCTTCCTCCTCTCCGGCAGCTCAGAGACCGAGTCAGTCTACACAGGCTCCACGTGAATGTAACAGGACGCAGGTCTTTCCCCGGACAGTGGTGCTGTCCCGGGCCGCATATACCCTGCTGGCTCCTGAGACTCTGGGTCATCCCAGTTCTGCCTCTCTGCTGCCCCATGCAGATGTGTCGTGGAGCAGTCCGCTCAGACCGCCGGTTCCTCATGGCCTTGGTGGAGCAGAGCAGTCCCTGTACTATCGTCAATGGACCACAGCCAGACAACACCACGCTGATTATGAAGGCCCAGCGCCCCATCCCCACCCAAGAAGACTGCTGCTGAGCGGCCCGCCACAGGTGAGGAGTTGCTTAAAAAAAATCATGATCTATTTCTGTTTATTGGATTGTGTGTGTTAATGCAAAGCATCACTGTTATTCGTGATATTTTGACAATAAAGGGATCAAAAAACAGGAAAGATATATAAAGTATTTATTATTATTGTATAATAGTTATAAAATAAGTGATAAAAGTAAATGGAAAAAATACAACAAATATATAAAAAATGTTTTGAATATTAATCTATATAAAATTGGTCAAATGAACAAGATACATTGTTTACTAATGTACAAACTTTTTTGTTTAAATATGCAGAATGCATCATGTAAATGCACAAAAATATTTAAAATTGAAATATTAAAAAAAAAACTTAAAAATATAGGATACTCTGTTTTTGGATACACTTTTACCATAAAATAAAAAAAATAAAATGAACAAAAATATTTAACATTTTTAATACACATTGCACGTAACTATATTATTGTATCAACAAAGTTGAAGATCCACATGCAGTTTGTTTAGGAGAATTGTCAGGCAGGCAATGGTCAAATCAGTTACAAAGAGGGATGGGTGACGTAAAACTGACGTTTCGTCACAGTGTCGAGATCCTGAAGGCCAAGTGTTTCGAAACACTGCACCGAAGCATGATCCCAGGTCACGTGACAAAGGTGAATCGAAACACACAGGTCACATGACTAAAGTGTTTCGAAACACCGGGTCATGTGACTAAAACTTTGGAGACCTCGCTGTATTTTAATAACGTTACTGTTTTATGACCAAAACAAGACATATTTATTGACAAAGTGTTCATTCGGATGTCAGACCAATGTTAAAACAAAAAACGTTACAAGAACAGAATATTTTAAACTAACAGCTATAGCTGCATCATCCTGGATTCAAATTCATTATCTCTGAATGCTAGTCAGGAACTCTCACCGCTTCACTAAATCACTTAAAACCTCAACTCTACAACGTGGGGTTTAATACCTCACTTTTCTTAACCGTTTCTTTGCTCAAGCTGTTCCAGAGCAATACATGAAAAATGACCACTGAGTATCACTGTAGAGTAGGGTTTCGAAACGTTGCAAAGCTTCGACACAGTTGCATCATGAAGCATGTTTCATGAAGCATCACTTTGCCGACCACTAGGTACAAACTGGAAATGCTTACAGAAAACAGAATTCATTCATTCATTTTCTTTTCGGCTTAGTCCCTTTATTAATCTGGGGTCACCACAGCGGAATGAACCACCAACTTATCCAGCATATGTTTTACGCAGCGGATGCCCTTCCAGCTGCAACCCATCACTGGGAAACTCTCATTCACACACATACACTACGGACAATTTAGCTTACCCAATTCACCAATAGCGCATGTCTTTGGACTTGTGGGGGAAACCTGAGCACCCAGGAGGAAACCCACGTGAACACTGGAAGAACATGCAAACTCCACACAGAAATGCCAACTGACCCAGCCGGGGCTCGAACCAGCGACCTTCTTGCTGTGAGGCGATTGTGCTACCCACTGTGCCACCGTGCTGCCAGGTTTTTAAGATTATTTGTAACAATTAAAATATATTGAACATACAAAAATATTTTAAACTAAGAGGACGACACGGTGGCTCAGTGTTTAGCACTGTTGCCTCACAGCAAGAAGGTCGCTGCTTTTAGTCCCAGTTGGCATTTCTGTGTGGAGTTTGTATATTCTCCCAGTTCAGTTCTCCCCATGTTGTCGTGGGTTTCCTCCGGGTGCTCCGGTTTCCCCCACAGTCCAAAGGCATGTGGTATAGGTGAATTGAATGTTTAAATATTTTTTTTAAATAAAAAAAACTTGTTCACATTTAATGCATAAGGTTTTATGCATTTACAATGAGACTTCCTAAACAAGAAGTACTTTTTTTTTATTAAAACCTAAAGTATACAAAAATGCAAGAATTTAAGCAATGCTCATTTTACAACGACCTCTGTTTCAGCTTATTGCCCCCTTTGCCAGGCATACAGTGCATCATTCTTCATTTTTCTTCTGTGTTAGGTTGGAAAAACAGGTGCGTATCTGCAGTTTCTACGCATTCTGTTCCGTATGCTGATTCGTCTTCTGGAGGTGGACGTTTATGATGAAGAAGAGCTGGAGGAAGGTAAGAAAGCTGAAAGTGTCCTTTTCATTTTTTTTCACCTAGCCATATGAGATGATACTTGTCTAAAACTGTTTTTAATGATCTTAAATTGCAATCTCTAGATGTGCTAGACAAATCAAAGGTTCCCCCTTCCAGTGGGCCACAGTGGCCTGATGTGGAAGATGTCCGCAAACTGAGATTTGACCTCTACCCTCATGACTGCAAGTTCCGATATTCAAGTCCAGTGTATGCCAACAGGATGCCAAAAACACAGAATGGTATTAAACTGCTTTTTTATGATGCTGTGCATCAGTTTAAATCAACAGTTGTGCAAGTATGCTGATGTGTCTGCTCAAAAAATGCAGGGGTTAAAACAGAAAGACTGGATGCAGAAGCGGACCCACCAAAAAGAAACACAGTGTCTGTTAGACTCAGCCTGTTTGCAGCCCACAATGCATTTCACCACTGTGAGCAGTGCCACCATTACAGTGAACCTACTCCTGCTGCTCAGGTGAGGAAAAGTGTGACAATCATGTGATGCATCCAGTGATGTAGTGGAGGCCATATATTTTTGTGCGCTCGTGTTTTTGTTGGAGCTCTATGAATGTTTGAAGTTGAAAACAAAATTAACTCTGCTAAGAAAAAAGATACACAATGTCATTTTTTTTTCCAATCATCCAGAGGTGAGCCTTCCATTGTGACAGGACAGCCGATTCAGTGTTTTATGTGGGGGTTGCCTTGCAACATAAAATAACTGCAGCACATCACTCTTTTTTTAATTAAAAAAGTCAAGCAAAAGAAAAAGGTAGACATGGTAGTTTTCAAAAAAAGAAAAACGCATTCTATATAGATATTTACAGTATGTACATTTACTGGCCACTTTATTAGGTACACCATACTAGTACAAGGCAGGATGGATCCATGCCTTCATGTTGTTATTGCCAATTTCTGACCCTAACATCCAAATGTCAGAGCAGAAATTTAGACTCATCAGACCAGGCAACGTTTTCCAATCTTCTTTTGGTCAATTTTAGTGAACCTGTGCAAATTCTCAAAGTCTTAGATTCCTGTTCTTAGCTGACCGGAGTGGCTCAGAGGAGTGGTCTTCTGCTGCTGTAGCCCATCTGCCTCAAGGTACAACATGTTGTGCGTTCAGAGATGCTCTTCTGCATATCTCGGTTGTAACGCGTGATTAATTGAGTTACTGTTGCCTTTCTATCAGCTCCAACCAGTCTGGCCACTCTCCTCTGACCTCTGGCATCAACAAGGCATTTGTGCCCACAGAACTGCCGCTCACTGGATATTTTCTTTTTTTTTTTGGACCATTCTCTGTTAACCTCAGAGATGGTTGTGCATGAAAATCCCAGTAGATCTGCAGTTTCTGAAATACTGAGACCAGCCCGTCTGGCACCAACAACCATGCCAGGTTCAAAGTAACTTAAATCATCTTTCTTCCCCATTCTGATGCTCGGTTTCAACTGATCAGGTCTACATGCCCAAAAGCATTGAGTTGCTGCCATGTGAATGGCTGATTTACAAGCAGTGGTACCTAATAAAGTGGCCGGTGAGTGTGTATGCATACAGTGCTCAGCATAAATGAGTACACCCCTCACAGATCTCTCTTTTAAATTAATATTTTCTATAGGATGCTTTACAATATTATATTTGTTTATTATCAATCAGTACCAAATCCAAAACTTGAACTAATCTAACAAAATAATTTAGCACACCCAAATTAATGTGTTGGGGGACAATATGAAATAAAATTGAAATAAACAGGAACAATCATAAAAAAGAACATAGACCTAAAAATTAATTGAAGATGAAATTTTGTAGGTTTTTTTTGCTCATTTGATAACTTACTTGAATTTAAATGTATAAGCTTTATATTCCTAAAGATGTTAGAAGACCACACTCTTTATTTGTAAAGAATATATCTGTTTTGTTTAAATGCACCAGAAATTATTGGCTATATTCACTGAGAAATGGATGAACATATTCATTTTCCAAAGGGGGTTTACTCATTTATCAGCGCTGTATATATTCAGCTAAAAATCCAATACAATGTTCTACTGATTTACTGAAGAACAAAGACATATATAATGACTAATTTCACAGTAAATCTAAGAGTATGCTCACTATTGATGGATCAGAATAGCTATTCTAGAAATCTGCATGCCTATTGTAAGATTATGTGTTATGTGTGTGTGATTGTAGCTTTCCGACTGCACCTTCCACGCTTTCACCTTTTGCTCATCTATGCTGGGAGAGGAAGTCCAGCTGCACTTTATCATCCCTAAATCCAAAGAGCCTCATTTTGTGTTCAGCCAACAGGGCAGTCATCTAGAGAGCATGAGACTGCCTCTGCTTTCAGACAAGGTGAGTTACACTCATTACATTGCACTGCAAATATAAAGGGATGTCAAAATTAATTGCTTCTTTGATGCACCACGATGTAGACGTGGACAATTCAGTATCGGTTCATAAATAGATCATCACCAGTTATTACATACTGACGTTATTTATCTCATATGTGCTGTGTTGCGCTAGAATACTAATTGAATGAGGTGAGGGTGAGTAATTAAAATGCTCCAACTATTTAAAAAGCAGACAACTGTGCACAATTCACTGTGTGCTTGTTTACTGGACAGTCTTTTACTGACACTGAAGTACAGCAGAACCAGGAGACACTACTTTACTGCTAGGGAGAAAATGAAAGCTATCTCTCTCTCTCTGCCTCTCTGTCTCTCTCTCACTTTGGACCTTTGAACCGCTGGTATGTTTGTAAGGTAGCTTTTCCTCTCCTCCATCACTATTAAAGTGATATTTGTGGATCCTGACACAAGTGTGTCTGTAGAGCGAGTTTTCTCCTCGGCGTCTATTAAGGATCAGCTATGATAGCTGCACAATGTGCGCTTTATTACATGCATATAGACTGTTACTGCACATTTTTCAGTGTCAGTGTGCGTCACTTATCAGGGAAAAGCGCTGACAGTTTTAGAGCCAATCGCAACCCTTGCTGTTGAGCATGTGAACACAATGATCAATCATAGGGATGAAAGAACACCCTCAACAATGCTAAAAAAGCAAGTGGAATAATATTTACATTACATATTTGCTATAAATGCTCATAGTGTCCTCTTTTTATGTATTTGAGTTTTGTTTAATAGATCCAAAAAGAGTGTTTTCTTTGAGCAGGTAGAGTTTAGGGTTGTGCCAATAGGCGAAAGGTGAAGATATCGCGAAGAGCTGAGACCTATGACGATTTTAAAGACGATATTTAGCTAGTTTCACATTAATATAGACCTATTACATGTTTAATTACATTGAATAAAATTACTATTATTATAATTTTTATTCATCATCTAATAATAAATGAACCACAAATAATTTGACAGCTTCAGCTGTTCACATCAACATCACCTCTAACCGACACTTTCAAACTACGGCATTCGGCACCATGCATTATTAGCACAAATTGAATATTAAACTAGACTACTCAAAGGAAAGCATAAAATAATTTTTAAAATTGATTTTAGAATTGATTATAGACCTATATTCACAATTTTACATAAATCAGCATGCTAAAAATTATTTATCTCCCTTTCTTACTGGCATTGCTCTCTTGCGCTCTTTCTCTCTCAGGAGCAGCAGTTGACGCAATCGCTGCACGTGAGGGCACTTTAGTACACAGCCACATCTCTTAGCAAATTCATTTGCAACTTTGTTGCATAAAAATAATAGGCTAATTAACAGAACAGGATTTAATTACAAACAAGTTAAATAAATAGATTTTTAAGAACCGAAAATGATACAATTTTAGAATATTTGAAATTGAATTTTAATGACATATTTTGTAATATATGTAAAGAACCTAGCTTCTAAGTAATTAATAAGACTAAAGGTTCAAAAAAAGAACACTTAACTTGCATACTTGCATAGATTAGTTGATTCAAGACTTTTTTATTTATTTTATTTTATTTCATTTTTTTACATGTTAGTCCTCACATAGCTATATTAATGGTTGTAAATGCATGTAGAAAACAAACACATATAAAAGAGGAAAGTAAAAAGAAAGAAGATAAAAAGAGGGGGGAAAGAAAAAGGCAGAATAAAGTGGATGAAGAAATGAGTGACTTTGTTTATAACAATATGGCTTGTTATTGAAGTATTAAAATCATGTCGGGGTCTATCTCTTTAGGAAAATTGTTTTTTGAAGTCACAATGCATATTTATTATTATTTTTCTGTTTGTTTCCTTGAACTATTAACTGGTTTTGTCAATAAAACTTAATTTCATTTTATTTTATTTACTTAAAAACTGTGACGCTCATCTTGCTATTGTCTATATTAAGCACCCTGTTAATATTGTTAACTATCGGTGGGTTGATTGATTATTTATTTAATTATTTTCCTTTTCTTTTACAAATTTTGTGCAATAGGCGATTAAAGAGAATCCATAATTTAATATTTGTTTAAACTTGACTTAAACACGTTAAACATATTGAAAAAATGCTAAACAGAAAATGTGAAAGCATAGTTTCTACATGGCACGAATGAAAAGCTTCAAGAAAACATCTAGGCTCAGCTCTCTGTATCTAGAAATACATTAAACTCAAGGACAATGCGAATAAATTTAGAGTTGCATCTTGATTTACTGTAAGGAGCACCTGGAAACCTGAGCATTGCAGAAAGTCCTGTGCTTGCTGAGTCATCTCTCATGTGTTCTTACGGTATGTTTTCTTGGTTGTGTTGCACAATTTCTATAAAAAGTGTCGCTCTGTTTGCTGATTCAGGAGTCGGGCATGATGAAAAGCCCAATATTCACCCCCACCACGGGCCGCCAGGAGCACGGCCTTCTCAACATCTACCATGCCATGGAGGGAGCCGAGCACCTCCACATCCTGGTGGTCAAGCAGTATGAAATGCCTCTCTATAGGAAATACTGGCCCAACCACATCCTGCTGGTGCTGCCTGCCATGTTCAACAACTCTGGAGTCGGTGAGTGTTGGCGTAAATGATGAAGAGAAATGGGTTTTGTGGTATTAAGAGATGAAAACTGAAAAATTTGTCATCATTTGGACCTCCTTTCCACTGGTTCTAAATTTTTCTTTCTTCTGTTGAACATAAAAAACAAGAACTTCTAAAGAATTTTGGAAACCAGCAGCCATTGACATCCATAGTACAAGAAACAGGTTTCAAGCTAGTTTAGGTTAAGTAGTTGACAGAATATTTCTGTTTGGCTGAACTACGCCTTTAAGAAAACATCTTATCATACAGTGTGTCAATGTTTTAATGAGCTCTACAGTTCATTAATATTATAATAATTGTTTTAAAACAACAAGCAGGTCTGGTGGTGATTTCCAAAGTTGAAGTCACCATAAAATCTAAATTTACAGTGTTTTTAATTAAATATTGTAGTATTTGTTATAAATGATTTATGCTTGTCCACCTTGATCACTCCTGAGATCAACCAATACCCAATCTTAACCATTCGAACATCCAATGAAATTTTGAATAACAAATTTAAGTCACAACTTACATGTGTTCTTGCTGAAGTTTTACAACTTACATGTTTTCACTGAGATTCGTCATCAAGGAATAAGGCGACACATTTAATGTCTTATTTTAAGACACATATAGTTTTTTTTTTCTACAATGCATCGATTGTTTGAATGTTTAAACGACAACAATAGTAATAATATTAATAAACAATGTTGCCTTTGTAGTGATTTGCTCGTAGCGAGTTTTATTTGTATTTATTTTTATTTTATTTAGTTTTTTGTTTTATTTTTGTTTTGTTTCATTTTATTTCGGCTGTTGTATAATGCTACGTTCACACCAAACACGAATGAAGCATCAAGCGCGAGTAATTCACATATTAAGTTAATCCAAAGACGTGAATAGACATCCTGCAGTGCGATTTGAGTGAATGAAGCGGCACCGTGTTTGCTTGCTTTTTGTTGAAAATACTACAAGACTAGGGTACAAGACAAGCAAAGTCAAGTGCTGCGTCCCAATTCGCATACTTATACTATGCCCTAAAAGTATGTACTTTTTTGTGAAGGAAAAGTATTTACTTTTAAGTGTGTAACAAGAGTATGCAAGCTTTGGTACATACTACTACTTCGTTAACAGATTGTTGTGTTGCTTAGTTACAAGCCCTGTCAATCATCCACACGTCATCCACATTTCTGTCATATTTAATTTCCTACCTTTTTGCAGAAGCAGCAGCAGGTTAATATGTCATTCACGAGTCTTTCATGCAGAGAAATCTCCTCAGGTTTTTGGAAATTTATGCGTTCACACCTTAATGTTCAAACATATACGTTTACATTGTTGTTGCAGATGAAATATAACACAGAAACGTGATTTAAATATTTTCCAGTGGGCTAGATATTAATTAACAGTCTACTTGGCAGTTGGTCTCACGCGTCCGCCATTGATTGTAGTTTATTTACACTTTTCACCCACGTTTGTAGTCCTAATCAAATTCACGTCCAATGCACAATGTATTGTGGGTAATATCAGTGGTTAGAGTATGGACGCTTCTACACTTAAAATTTTTATCAGAAATAGTAAACCATCCAGAAATTGTAAACCTTTCGCATATTCTTTTCATCATACTACAGTTTGGGACATGCTAATTCTGTTTTCGAATACTATTTAGGACGAATAGTATGCGAATTGGGGCACAGCAAAGCTCATATGTAATAAACCAGCAAAGAAATGAGACCACACACCACAATATACAGAACAAAGCACACGAAAGACAGGTGAAAACAATCAGGATAACACAGTCTAAATAAGATGGTGGGGTAACTGAAAACAAGGAGGGAAGATAAGAGGAGCACATGGGCAACACAAATTAAGGCAAAGCAATGTAAACAAGCAAAGGAAAAACAAGGAAATAATAAACACTGACTGGACAAACAAGACTGTCAGGTCAGGACCATGACTTAAATGAATTGAAATGCTGTTTCAGGTGCAGCTCGATTCATGATCAAAGAACTGTCCTATCACAACCTGGAGCTGGAGAGGAACAGACAAGAGGAACAGGGCGTCAAACGGCAGGACGTGTGGCCCTTCATTGTAATGATGGATGACTCCTGTGTCCTGTGGAACATCCAACAACCTGGACCAGATGGCAAAACGTACGTAAAAATAGAATATTTTGAGAAAATTTTTTTGTTCACAGTAAAATCTTAATTGTGTAACATGCATGGGTTGTGTGTGTGTGTGTCTCAGAGAGGTGATGAACGTGTCTCTGAAGAGTGTCTTGCAGCACATGGAAGCCACTCCAAAGATCTCCCAGTATGCAGTATGTGGCCTGCGCAAATGGAGCAGTAGTTTGTCTTCTCAAGCTCCCACAAGCCCTTTCTCTCGCTGTCATCTCCATGACCTCATCTTGCTGAATGTCGACCTCACACAGAACGTCCAGTATGACCTCAATCGGTGAGCGTTTGCTTTCTCTCATTCAGATAAATGTAACCCTGAGGCTAAATGAAATAAATTTGGAACATTTAAAATATATTCATTTTAACCTTCATATGCCCACATATATTTTAAAATGCATTGCAGGGTCAAGAAAATACATATTTAACCTCACAATAGAATGTGGATGGAGGTAGAAAGTTATTATTTACAAATACAATCAAAAAGAGATTCCTCAATGTAATTTTTATTTTAATTTTTGCTGTATTTTTGTTGTGTATTCCTTTCTTTCGAAATTTTAGAATAATAATCAAATAAAAATGCTACATTAATTCATCTTCTTATTAAATAATTAGGCTATTAAATTGCTTTAAAAATCCATGTTTAAAATACATATTTACGTGAGTGTATGTATGTATTATTTATATATATATTTTTTTTAACAATTATTTATTTATTTTTATTTATTTATTTTTAATTATTTATTTGTTTATTTATTTATTTTCATTTATTTATTTATTTTTGTTTGTTTTTATTTATTTATTTTTATTTATTTTTTATTTATTTATTTATTATATTTAATTATTTTGATTTGTTTATTTATTTATTTTGATATAATTTTTTTTCATTATTATTTTATATATCTATAATTTTTTTTTACATTTTTTTTTTTTTTTGTTTTGCTTTTTAATTATTCATTAACATTTTTATTTATTTATTCATTTTTATTTATTTTATTTATTTATTTTATTTATTTCAACATTTGAAAATATATGTGATCCTGGATCACAAAACCCAGGGTGAACATTCGGAAATTTAATTTTCATATAATCTGAAAGCTGAATAAATATTTTTTATTTATGTAGCATAAGACCCACTTGTTCAAAATGACTGAGCACTGACACTTTTTTCTATTTTAATGTTTTGCTACATTTTATTGACATTTCTTGTATTGTTTTTTTTGGATTGTTTGCTTTCTAGTTGTGTTGTAAAATTAGTTTTTACTGATATAAAGCATTTTGGTCAACCTTGGTTGTAATAAGTTGCTATATAAATAAAGGTTGAATGGCTGATTGATTTTTTTGTATTTACATTTGAAAAAATAGTGGAAGATGATCCTAATTAATATTCAAATGATTTTTTGATATAAAAAATTGAATATTGATTGACACAATGTATTATTAGTTATTACCACAAATATACCCATGCAGCATAAGTCTTGTAGTCTAGCGTCACATATATTATTTAACAATTTGGATTAAGTTGGAAGAGCATCTCTTTTTTTTTTTTGAGTTTATATTATTGTATTATTATATATATTATTGTTGTTGAGCCTAACAGTCTGGACATGTGTTTTTGTGTATGTAGGTTCACATGTGAAGAGGTGGACTTTAACCTGAGGGCAAACAGCAGTGGTCTTCTGCTCTGCCGCTTCAATTACTTCAGCATCATGAAGAAACACATCCCCATTGGAGGACATAAAGACTTCCTCATCAAACCCAAACTCATGGTGAGCTTCATAGTTGCCCTTCAGAATTCTAATTTTACATCCAAAACACTAAGATTAGCATGTATATTGATGGTAAGTGCAGGCGCTACAGTAACTGTAATTTTTGTGCATGTTGAACATGACTTTTGTTTATATTAAAGAATTAGAACTCTAGAAATATTTTTTATATATTTTTTGTTCATTTATACAACAATTAGTATTAACAATAAAGCATTATATGTAAATCAATATAATGCATTACACTATAAATTACTGTAATTTATAAGTTACTATTTAAAATTTTAATAATAATAATAATATTTATTGTTATTATTATTATTTTTTATTATTATTAATAATAATAATAACTTATTATTATTATTTATTATTATTATTTATATAATTACTAACAATTTAAAAGTTTATTTTTAATTAAAGAAATGAATACTTTTGTTCAGCATTGACAATAAACAAATTTATATTTAGATTTCTGTTTCAAATCAACATGATTGAAGGATTTTTGCATAAACGTGACTGAATGCTGGAGTAAACTGGGCAACAATAAACTACATTTTAAAATATGTTACAATATTTAAAAATTATGTAATTTGACAGTTTTCTTACTGTATTTTGTGTCAAATAAATGGAGCCTTGATTAGACATAATTATTGAAATATTTGTTTAAAAAAAGGTATTTTTTTCAAAAATATATGAAAAAAATTACAGTATTGATAGTATTTTTATTTAATTTTATTACTTTAATTTTTTTCATATTTCACATTTCATTTCATTTGTCATATTTCTGGAACTCTTGCTTGGTAAAGTGCCATGTAATTGTAAAAGACTTACAGCTCAAAAATAATATTTTTCTCTTATGTTGTCCTGCAGAGGATAGAGACGCCGGTTCGGGTGTGTGCATCTCAATATGTGTGTGCTCCGGACAGCGAACAAACGCTGTTGTCTGCGCCGGCTCAGTTCCTGCTGGAGAAATTTCTGCAGTCCTGTAGCCATCGGCTCTTTCCTCTGGCCCTCTGTAACAGCGCTAACCCTGTGTTATCCATAGACAGCTACCTCAACCTTGGACCAGAGGTAAAAATATATATAGACATATATAACAATAATAATAATAATAATTCATCACAAGTTCACAAAGTTACTAAATTGAATTACTGATTTCACTAGTTGGTGCATGTTAGCATCATTATATCTGAGGTCAATGTGTTAGTTAGCAGGTACTGGTCATCATGATACAACTTGCATTGAAGCAGCTGGGAATGTTTTAGAGTTGCACACTGTAAATGCCTTAGGAAACTATGACGAAAACACAATTCACTTGAAAAGAGTCTATTAATGTCAGTCAAAACATGAAAGACAAAGAATATTTTGTGTGGTTAACTAGCTAGTATGCTAGCTAGAATACTGTATGTCTGATTAAATGAATGTTCTAGATTGGTTTATCTTTTGGTGATTAGGACTTTTTGGATGCTAAAAGAAAAATCTTTGTTTACATTTTAATAAATGGCGATATTAATATATACGACAGAATATTTTGTCCTATCTGCCACGGATCATATGTATAATTTTTTTCATGACACAATGAATCAATGTAGGACTCATTTGTTTCTGTTTTCAGAGGCTAAATAATCACAATTTCAAACAATAGTTTCCTCAAAATTATCGCTTTTTTATTTCTTAAAGGGATGGTTTTTCCAAAATGAAATTTTTGTCCTCTTCTTAGGTGTTTGAGTGTCTTCAATTAAAACAAAATAAGATATTTTGAAGAATGTTGGAAAGCAGCAGCTATTGATTTCTATAGTATTTCTTAGTTTCTACTATGGATATCAATTGTCAATGGCTGTGGCTGTTCCAACATTCTTCAAAATATCTTCTTTTGTGTTTAACAGAAGAAAGAAACTCAAACAGAATTTTAAGACGAGTAAATGATGTCCAAAGTTTCATTTTTGGGTGAACTATCTCTTTAATAATGCTCCAAACTGGTAAAGAAATCACTGAGATACACTGTTGACAGGCTATAATCGTATTAACATATTGGAGTAGTTGTTTTAAATGTTTGATTGGTTGCATTTTCTTTGCTTTTACAGGTTCAGGTGTGTTATGTGAGCTCTCGACCTCATTCTGTGAATGTAGATCATCAAGGTGTCATTTTCAGTGGCCTGCTGCTCTACTTGTGTGACTCCTTTGTCGTTTCAAGCCTCCTAAAGAAATTCAACTTCCTCAAAGGTAAGAAGACCATGTCTTATTAACAACTATCTTGAACAAATATCTAGAAAAATAAACATCTAGATAAACTAAAGATAACTAACTAAAGATAACAATCTAGATCTATTAACAAATATCTAGAAATATTAAATCAAATCAAATTTTATGGACCCAAAACTTTTATAGTCTTTAATGGGGATGCACTGAATTTTTGGCTGCTGAAAGTATACACCAAAAATGGCATTTTTGGAGAAAAATGTCTGAAAAGATGAGGTGGAAAAAAGTTGATGCTGCACCACAGTGTTCAGCACGCAGGTTTCACTCACTCTTCAGCCGTAGTCACTGCACAGAGTGTACATTGTACAGAGCTTTCACACCGGATGTGGAAATCACTGAGCTATGAAATCTATTCATTTTAATGAGCTATGCGAAGGCCACTCGAATAACACACTGCCAGGACATTTCTACATAGAATACCTGTTCCAACTGCTTGCAACAGTGCTACTGTGCTGTCATGGCTATGCTGGTAACATGACGCCTCGTCACTCATATGCTGGATAAGTTGACAGTTCATTCCGCTGTAGTGACCCCTGATGAATAATGGAACTAAGCCGAAGGAAAACGAATGAACGAATGAATATTACAAAGCACATTTGGTTTTTGTCTGTTTTGATTTCCTTTTGGCAAAGAATTTTTATTTTGGTGCATCCCTAGATTTTATTTATATTTATATTTTTGACCTGAAATAAAATTTAACCTAAAAAAAATCATGGCACATTATGATTTGCATGGTCCGAAATCCCTCTCCACTCAGATATTAAATATTACGTTTATTAGAACCACTAGGAAAGTAATAGCACACACAGCTCTGGACATTTTGATCCCATAAGAAGCTTTAAATGATGATCATTTCTTGCAGGCGCCACGCTGTGTGTGATCTGTCAGGATCGGAGCTCTCTGCGTCAGACTATTGTACGTCTGGAGTTGGAGGATGAGTGGCAATTTCGCCTGCGAGATGAGTTTCAGACGGCCAACTGCAGCGAGGACCGTCCGCTCTACTTCCTCACAGGACGACATATCTAATCTCCAAATCTCCATTTACCTTCAACTCTTTGCCCCAAAACACACAAGATGTTTTTCAGCCTCAAAACTCCAGAGTTTCTGCCTCTGAAGAGAATATAATAAAGCCTCATTCACACTATTTCGGCAAAGCGACCATTTATTTCAACTGAAAGTGAGCGACCTCCGTCTACGTGAGCGACAGCGACCGTTGATGTCAAGCGATGTGACAAAGTTAAGAAACCTTCAACTTTATGCAAATGAGAAGCAACTTTCTTGAGCGACAGCCAATAGGAGCACCAGTAGAGCTCATGTGATCCTCTCTCAGGTCTGCTGTAGACCTACACAGACCTGCGTTTGCAGTAGATAGCCACCCAGAGTGACAGTCAGCTACAAAATTGCTGCTTGTGTGAATGAGGTGTAAGACTTGAGATGCTACCTTAAATGAGGTTTAAGATACTCTGGAGAGTGTCTAAAAGAAAAGATACTGTGCTGGATACAGATGTTGTGCGTTTCAATTTTTGTACATTTTAGAAAAACATTCGGAACTTTGTTGGTGATTTTTGATTTTGTGTGTCTTATCACGCAAGGACAATGCGAAGGACAGATATGTTCTTCTATATATATATATATATATATATATATATATATATATATATATATATATATCTCAGGGTTTTTTGTCTGGAGACAAAATTACTTACTACTGCTTTTCTTTCTTCTCGCCTGCTTCATATACCATCCATCGGCCATCCAAAAAATACTTATGTACTCCTCAAGCCTCATTCACACTACGAGCGACTCGCAGTGGCAAAGCTGCAAGCGAACACTCATTTCAATAAAGAACAAGCCAGTTCTACGCAATTTACATCGACCATTGGCGACCAGGTGGACAAAGTTGAGAATCGTTCAATTGAGAACGAGCGACTTCTGGCGACCTCCATCTGCGCAAGCGACATCAACCGTTGGCGACCAGGTGGGCATCTCGAGTGACGAGACAAAGTTGAAAATCCTTCAACTTCATGCAAATGAAGAGCGACTTTCTTGAGCAACAGCCAATAGGAGCACAAGTAGAGCTCACGTGATGCTTTCTCAGCTCACTCAGAGGCCAGTTGTATTCGTGCTGTAGACCTACACAGACGTGCGTTTGCAGCAGGTCGCCACCGAGAGCGACAGGCAGCTACAAAGTTGCTGCTAGTGTGAATGAGAGGTCACACTACAAGTGCCTCGCAGCGGCAAAGCGGCAAGCGACCGTTCTTTTCAAAAGGAGAACAAGTGACTTCCGGCGACCTCCGGCTACGCAAACGAGAGCGACCGTTGATGACCAGGTGGACGTGTCAAGCGATACGCCAAAGTTTAGAATCCTTCAACTTTATGCAAACGAAGAGCGACTTTCTTGAGCGACAGCCAATAGGAGCACTATTATCACGTGATCCTCTCTCAGCTCCTTCAGATGCCAGTTGTATTCTCCATGCTGTAGACCTACACAGACCTGCGTTTACTGCAGGTCGACACCCAGAGCGACAAACAGCTACAAAGTCGCTGCTAGTGTGAATGAGGCGTCAAACTCAAGCAACTTGCATTGACAAAGTAACAAGCGACCTCATTTCAAAGGAGAATGAGCAACTTCTGGCGACATCCGTCTTCACGAGCGACAGCAACTGTTGGCGACCAGGTGGCTGTGTCGAGGTACAAAGTCGCTGCTAGTGTGAATGAGGCATCACGCTGGAAGCTCACACAATGGCTGGTGATACTAGGTGTGTTGCGTTTCAATAATCCCAACATGTGTCATAAAGGTTTAGATGACTAAAAATCTTATAGAGTCTTTTATCTCGCCAAAGACATTACCTAACGCAATCAAAACAAGTTCAGCATTTCAATCAACCATAAAGTCAATTACTGATGTCAAAGTCTGCTATTTCTGATACAACTGATGATGTTTTTTATGATTGTAAATGCTAGATGACGCATGTTAGCGTAATAACATTGAAAGGTACTTTTATCTGAAGTTAGCATCTACTAGTCATCAGATTGCAGCTTATTTTGAAGTAGCTGGGTATGTTTTAGAGTTGCACACTGTAAATGCCTTAAACTATGACATTCACATCAGAAGGGTCAATTAATTTCAGTCAAAACATTAAAGACGTTGCTTATTTTGTGTGGCTAACTAGCTAGTATGCTAGCTAGCATATATGGTATGTCTGATCAAATGAATGTTCTAGATTGGTTTATCTTTTGGTGATTAGGACTTTTTGGATGTTAAAAGAAAAATCTTTGTTTACATTTTAAGAAATGGCGATATTAATATATACGACAGACTATTTTGTCACTTTGGATTTTGGCTAGTTTTACTGAAGAGTCACTTTGAGCTGAATGTGTCACAGATCAAAGATGTTCTTTTATTTTTCCATGACACAATGAATCTACCTAGGACCCATTGGATTCTGTTTTCGGGGTGATTTATTTAAGAAATTAGACGACTGGATCCCTTTTTTGAGGGATTGTTTTATTTATTGAACAAGCTTATTGGGACTGATAATCATTGAAATAGGTCAAGTCCTTCAATTCATCGCCAAAACCTTTGCACACTTCCATTGAAGCTAGTATGTACAGGTGATGTATTAGAAATGTACGAATGTAAACAAGAAGAAGCTGTACAAATAAATGCTTTACCAAATGGAGTGTTTAGTATGAAAGGCATCAGGTCCCGCGATGATACTGATTGCAACGATGAAGAAAGCCAAATACCCACTGGACCACCTTTAGAATGTGTCTCACTTGTAGATAATTTGATGTGCACATAAATTATGCAATTTGCTTCTCACAATCTTTGCATTTTGTTCCTGTCAGCTGTGAATATTCTCAACATATGTAGCACCAATCCATTTGAAATCGTCTACCTCATGATCTACTGGCCGACTCTGGTTCAGTGAATGTTTGATTTCAGAAACATGGTCATCTTGCTGTTGAGATAATGAATGTAATAAAGTGTTATTAACAGCCGTAAAGTTTTGTAGTGATTCTTTCCGACATCAAAACTGTGGAAAGCCAAAAAAGCTGTGGAGCGTTTACTTTTGCCATCATCTCAAGGTTTCCGAGGGTGCTTCTTGTTGACGGTTCAATTTAAATGACAAAATGGAATTTCAAAATGACATTGAGTTCTGTCACTTGAATTTGATTGGCTGATTGCTGTTTTAAGCTAACAGCAGTGCTGGGGTCAGTCTATCTTCAGTAGTGGGGGTTTTCTAGTAAGCTACATTAGTCCAGGTTACATCCCAGGTAGTAAAGAATTTTGGCCCAGATTTGGTATAGAGCTGGCACAACATGTGGGCCAAACATGGCCTGAGTTTGGCAGAGGTGGCACTGTCTTTAAGGTTGCACATAGGACTTGGGCCAGATCAAAAGTAGTATTTGGCCAAGATGTTAAAAATGTATATGTTTGGCCTAAATTGCCTTTAAAATACAATTAAATATTTTTGAGTAAATAAAAATTCTACCAATCAGGTCGCTTAGAGAAAAAGTGCAGCCATAAAGCGAAATGTTTGGCTGTTGTATGGAAACCAGACTTGGTCCAATCATGTATTATAATTCATTGCAGCATGTGGGCCAAGCAAGAGCTGATTGTGTGGGACAGATCTGGGCCAGAGAAATTTTGCTCTGGAATTGGTACACCAGTAGGTGGCGAGAGACTACTTAAACCATTTCTCCCTTCTGAAAATTTACCATGGTTTTATAATAGTAAGTGTGATGTAACCGTGTTTCATGTGTTTATTATTAATTTATAAAAACCATAGTAAATTTGTATAATTTACCCATGGTTAAGGGATTGTTTAGCTGTTGGATTTCACAGGATGGCATTAAAATCATTGATAGTCCAACACAAAATATCGATACTAAGGGGGTATTTTATCCACAGATTTCTTTATTTAGCAACAAATTTAATTTTGAAAAATTGTGTAGCACAAAACTATATGGACCCTGTCTCAATTGGCATATACTTATGGAACACTATTTTTTTAAAATAGGCTCATTTTTCAACTCATTAAACAGTTGAGTTTTTTCCTTTTTTTAATCCATTCAGCCAAACTTCTGGTTTGGCTGGAGTATTTTAGCTTAGCTTAGCATAGATCATTAAATCAGATTAGATCATTAGCATCTCATTCCAAAATTTACAAAAAGGTGTTTCAATAATTTTTCTTTTTAAAGTCTGAATTTTTGTAGTTACATCATGTTCTAAAACTGACAGAAAATGAAAAGTTGATATTTTCTAGCGCGATATGACTAAGAACTATACCCTTATTCTGTCATAATCATAATAATGATTAATATATAATGATCTATAATATTATAATATAATTGCACCTGTTGAAGCCGTTACAACAGCAAAGTTTCTTGAAAATGTAACTGCAGGAGGCTTTCACAGAGGAGCGAATCCAAATGCAGATTTATTCAACATTAGTCAGGCAGGCAACAGTCAACACAAGAGTATCGGGTTCATTCCGATAATCCAATAGATTATCTGAAACACAAGAATCAAAGAACACGGCTTGACAAGGAAATGAAAATGCTATGTAAAGTTACAGGTTTGTTTTAATTAACAAAACAAACAAACAACACTCAGCAATGTGTGTGAGCAAATGTGGTGTATAAATAGTCTGTGTAATGAGTCCTTGACCAGCTTCAGCTGTGAGTGTTTGCAATCAGACGGTATCAGGAACCGGTGCGTGCACGGTGCATGCTGTGACTTGTAGTCTATTTGGTGGCAGAGTTGTAGTTCTCCAGCGATTTGCAGTAGCTAGATCGCTGGTGAATGTAACAAAAAACATAGCTCCTAGACAAATCGGTCTAGAAGAATAGCAACTTTTCTTTTTCCGTAGTACACAATGTAACTATCCGGGTAGCAAAGAATTCTAGCCCAGATTTGGCATAAAGCTATTAGAGCAGGCAATCATCCAGCACTGGCATACAGCATGTGAGCCAAACATGACCTGGGTTGGGCAGAGGTGGCACCGTCTTTAAGGCAGCTCACAAGACATGGGCCAGAAGTCAAATGTAGTATTTAGCCCGGATGTTAAAAACTGATATGTGGGCCATGTAAGTTTGGCCCATCTTGACCCACATTTAAAATACAATTGAATTATTTTGAGCAAAGAATTAACTTGGCTGAGACTTGGCCCAGATATGGTCAAAATTTAGCCCTTGTCTGGAAGCCAGACTTGGTCCAGTCATGTATTGGAATTTACAGCGGCATCTGGGCCAAGCAAAATTTGATTTTGTGGGCTGGAGAAATTTAGCTATGTGGGTAAGCTTTAAATAAGAACATTATCAAAACTCTTTGGTCATTTTTGGGCAAGGTGCTAATGGTCTAATCTAATTTGATGATCTATGCTAAGCTAAAAGTGCTCTCGACCAACCTGGAGATGGATAACATATTTTTAAAACTTAACACTTTAACTCTAGGTGAGTTGGGCCTATATTCCAAACATTCCATCTTGCGGACTTAAAATGACTTACACCCTCAATGTTTTCTTTTCCCAAAACCCACACATGAGGCAATTCTGCATCAAATTGTACTGGTCAGTCAAACCAGCGTTATGTCAGAAAAAGTGTGAAGACCTCAAGGGTTTAGCATGCCGTTTGGGACTAGACCATGATCCTGATCATTTAAATATATACAAATGCTTGAAGACAACCAGTTCATGAAAGCATTTGCTGCTGATACTGTTTTCAAATAGAGCTGTGTTTTCCAGATATATCAAAATTGCAATGAGCTGATGATGCTTTTTGGGAAACCGAGTCCAGGTGATGCTATTATAACATCATAGGAGTGAAACACAATATGGGTCCATTAGATTAAGAAACAAATTTATTTTTAATACACTTATTTTTTATAGTTTGGCTCAAATAAAACCTATTATTATTATTATTATTATTATTATTATTAATAATAATAATAATAAAACAAACTTGCCTAGTTGATTTAACCTAGCTAAGTCTTTGAATTTTACTTTAAGTTAAAGGTCACACTTTATTTTGATGTGTGTGTTGATTTTTACATTGAAATGAAATTACATTACATCTAAAACACAATTCTCATTAGATTACAAGTAGACTGTTAATTTAGGGTTAGGTTTCTATAGTCATCTCAACATATATCAATCAAATTGACAAAAAATATTGTAAAAAAAAAAAAAAAAAGTTGATGCTGCACCACAGTGTTCAGCGCACTGGTTTCACTCTTCCCTCAGCCGTAGTCATTGCACGGATTGATGCAGCTTTCACACCGGATGTGGAAATCACTGAACTATGAAACCCATTCATTTCAATGTGCTATGCAAAGGCCACTCAAATAACACTGCCAGGACATTTCTATATAATATACAGTACCTGCTCCAACTACTTGCAATAGTGCTACTGTGCTGCCATGGGAATGCTGGTAACATGATGTCTCTTCACTCGTTCACTGTCAATAAAATGAGGTTATATTATAGACGTTTTTTGACTGTATAATCTTGATCAGAGATGCCCAAATTAGGACCCACAGGCCAAATTTGGCCCATGGTAACCTTTGATTTTGCCATC
Organism: Danio aesculapii; assembly: GCF_903798145.1. Classification (NCBI taxonomy): domain Eukaryota; kingdom Metazoa; phylum Chordata; class Actinopteri; order Cypriniformes; family Danionidae; genus Danio; species Danio aesculapii. Next base: position 11,376,040 of record NC_079436.1, on the reverse strand, counting down.
CCATCTGAGAAGAGAGGGAGAATGATGGAAGGTAGAGATTGTCATTTCAAATGTATTGTAATATTTGATTTGTTTTTATTTAAATGTTGTAATTTAGCTTAAATGTAAATACTGTCAGCCTACAGATAGAGGACAATGCAGAGACTTTGGTGAGCAAATCAAGGCAAAGGCAGATTCTGCTTGATCAGTGTATTCAGCATCGAACTCCACTGTGTTATAAATGTGATTGTTTATGTTTTATTGCAAAACGTTATCAATAAAAATTATACTGCATTAGTTAATATGATTCAAAGCAATGTTTTTTATATTATGAAATAAAATAGTTTGGTATATTTATCTTCGGCCCATGGCTATCAATGATATTTGGTTTTTGGCCCTTTATACGAAAAAGTTTGGGCACCCCTGATCTAAACTATTGAGTTCAATTTAAAAAGTCTTACAAAACTATATTATTTTATCAAAGAATTAATAATTATTACAAAGCAGTTTTGGTGTTAATTTTTCATTTTCGGTGTTTAACCAGGTTTAATTTTAATGAATACATTATAATAACTATGGTAATTTTTTTATAATTTAACCATGGTCAAGGGGTTTCTTAACTGTTGGATTTCACAGGATGGTATTAAAATCATTGATAGTGCAATTCAAAATATCAATACTAAGGAGATTTTTTTTAATCCACAGATTTCTTTGTTTTAACTTACAATACTGTGTAGCATAAAACTACACGGGCTCTGTCTCAATTGGTATACACTTAATGGAACACCACTTTTTTTTTAAACAATATTTTAACAATAAGGGCCCTATCATACACCCGGCGCAATATGGTGCAAGAGGTGTTTGGTGTGATTTTTGTTTTGCTATATTCAGACCAACTCATGTTTTGCTCCACGTTTGCGCCACCAATTTTCATGTTTTGCTCCACGTTTAAATAGCAAATCCATTTGCACCACTTTGTGAACTCTTGGGTGTTCTGGTCTAGAAAGGTGTGTTAAGGTGCATTTGTTGGCGCATTGCTATTCTGAGAAACTGAAATAGTCCAGCACAGAGCGCGTTAGTTATGCCCCTATGCAGGTTCAAATACATTGCTTAATACACAAAGGATGTACAGCAATACACAAATATCTACATATGAAAAAATAAATAAAGAATTAAAATGTTACAAAAAATATTAACTTCCATGCCTCATCTCGGGTGGCTTTTTTTGTTTATTCTTGGCAATTTGCATTTGTATGTTATTGTTATTAGTAGTATTATTTATTATATGTGTATTTATATTTGTTTTAATAAAAACAAGTTTAGATTTGTCCACCTGTTGGGTTTTGGAGATGTCTAGGGCATAAGAATAGGACATGTGTTTGGATATAACTAAGTTTTTTGACCACACTTCAATATTATTGTTCATTTATTAATTTGCTGGAAATTAGAACTGATTTCAGAAATATTTTTAAAACAAATCTTTGGGCTTAACAAACAAAATTAAATATGTAGGCTAATAGCTGTCTTCAGCGGAGTACATACAACACCGTTTCCTTACTCCACTAAAGGAAAGGAGTTAACAAAAGTAAAGAGAAAGTAAAGAGGTTGAATGGAGGAGGCTCATTCTTTATCCTCGCGCTGCAGATGGTTCGTTTGCTCTCTAGTGAAGCGTTCAGTTTTTCCACTTACAAAGTCCACCATGTAAATAGCAAATGTGCCATGGTGCGAGGCAACTTACTCTTAAAAGGAATGTGAGATGAGTCTCTGATTGGTTTAATGCAGTTATGCTCAAAACACACCCATTGCTCATTAAGAGAATAAGCACAACCCTGTTAGACCATGCGCCACTGCACAAAGCATGAGTTATGGGTGTGTTTTGAGCATAACGTGCAATAAATCAATCACAGTCTCACCTCCCATTCCCTTTAAGAGTCAGTTGTGTCGCCCCCTGGCGCATTCACTATTTACATGGTGGACTTTGTATGTGGAAAAACTGAACGCTTCACTAGCGAGCAAACAGTGAGGATAAAGAACGAGCCTCCTCCATTCAGCCTCTTTACTTTCTCTTTACTTTACTTCTAGTCTTTACTCCTTTACCTTCGTGAAGTAAGGAATCTTACTCCAATGAAGACAATCAATAGCCTACATTTTTAAACTTCATTTGTTAACCGCAAATATTTGTTTCACAAGTTAAAACGGATAACTTAAAAAAACCTGATTAGCATTAAACTAAGTTTACATTTACATTTAGTCATTTAGCAGACATGTTAAAGCAACATAAATACAACAAAACTTGTTGTCGACTTTGTCATTCATTTTTTACAATGTAGTGTCATCAAGAAATGAGTTACTAGTGTTGAAATGCAACTTTACATTAAACAGCACTTGAAATAAAATAAAATAAAAAATAAAATAAATTAAGTGAACTGTTCCTTTAATTATTTGAAATGTCTCTGTTCAAAGTGTCTAAAAGGTGTTGCTAAAATTCCCACCATGCTCATCTAGAACTGTTGTATATTCACAATAGACAACATTGCAAATACACTGCAATTCAACAACACACAGCCTAATGTTTTTTTTTTAAGTAATGATGAGAGTTTCCATAAACAGGGATTGTTGTTCTTATTTGTTGAGTCAAACTATCAATCATCAACCAGTAATGAACCTTGTATGTAGTCCCCTCTGTCCTATATATTTCAGTATAAAATCAGACCACAGTTCAGTCAAAGAATTAAAGTGAACTTTAGCCCTATTAAAGCAGAGTGACACATTATCAGTCCACTCGGGTTATCCAGGAAATCCTCATAATGCATGCCAAGGGTGAAAGCTTATGGGAGTTTTCTGTGTCTCCAGATTGAAGTGTAAAATACTCAGTCGAAAATAAATCTGGCACTCAGGTTTTTTTTTTTTTTTGTGATGCTTTAGTACATCCTATTAAAGTCTATGAAGAGCCTATGGCCTACTTACATGCTCAAACACACACAAATTCACAGTTTGGTACATCTGAGATCCAGGAAAATGAACGTGTTTCTTGTAGAAGCTAAACAAATTCTTTATTACAAAAAAAAATATTTATAATAGCAGTACTATGATATAGAAATGGTAACAGACAGTATTCCTGGTACTTTTATATGAAGAGATTTGATCATACTACCATTAACTGATAAACTCACCTGCCACTTTATTGGGTACACCTGTCCAACTGCTCCTTAACACAAATTTCAAATCAGCCAATCACAACCACTGCTATTAGCTACTGATGCTCACCAAAATTGGACAATAGATTGGAAGATTGGAAAAACGTTGAACGGTCTTGTATCAACGGTTCAGGCTGGTGGTGGTGGCTTTGGGGGGTTAGATATTTTCTTGGACCAAAATTCCTGAGGAATATTTACAGTATCTTTTTGAATCTATGTCACTAAGGATTAAGGCAGTTCTGAAGGCAAAAGCGGGTCCAATAAGGGACTAGTAAGGTGTACCTAATAAAGTGGCCGGTGAGTGTATAGTGAAATAATCAATGTTGGCTAATAAAAATTAGAAATTAATAATAATAATAATTCCTTAAATATTTACTCACCCATGTGTCATTTCAAACCCCTGAGATTTTTGTTTATCTTCAGAACACAAATGAAGATATATTATGTTGAGACCTCCATAGACAGAAATTGTCCTGAGACGTTCCAGAAAGTCCAGAAAAGGAGCCAAAACATTGAGGAACAAAAGTGTTCTTGGAGCTTTGTATGATTAAACATGCAATGTTTTGACAAAAGGTTAAGAACTTTTATTTATTTTTTTATTTTTTATTTTAGAGTATAGTTTAAATCAGAAATACATTTTTTTTGACCAGTTACTCTGAAAAAGTTTATTTTATAATTATAAATAAAAAATAATTTTATTAATTAATTAATAATAAAAAAGAAAGTACACTGTAAAAAAAAATGCATGATCAGTTAGTCATGACAGCATATGTTTTTAGTTCATAACCTAATGCATATGTTTCATGTTCTAACCTAAATTTATAAGTTACATTTATAAATTTATAAGTTGTTTAGGTCAGTTTATCATAATATACGTTCAATAGAGTCATAAGGTTAATTTTATTCAGCTTCCAACCAGGATTTTTTTGCAATGTATAAAGGGCAGAGACTTGGTATTGACAGATATCACTCTGAATAACTAATTATTGGTTAAGAAATTTGGTATAGGTAAAAAAACATAATGGCAATACAGCAAAACAAAGAATACGATTGAAGTTTTCTAAAATCTCTTCTAAAATAACTCTTCTCTTCTAAAATGTGGATTTTCACAGCAATGTCAAATGTTAATTTAAGAACATTTCAGTGAACAGTTCTTAAAGGGATAGTTCACAAAAAAGACCATTCACTCTAAGGTGGTTCAAAATTGTAAATAATTTAATTCTTCTTCACAAAACAAGATATTCTAAGGAATTCTGAAAATATCTGACATCCATTAAATGAACAGGACATACTACAGAAGTCAATGGCTGCTGTTTTCTAAATCACAGCAGAATTTAAATTTTTGAGTGAACTATTCATTTAAAAGACCATATGAAAAATCCAAAGTCTTTTTCTTTCCACTATAAACATTACTTTGTGGAATGAATGTTGTAAAAATTTTATTTGTTTTCATTTAGTAAAACATTGTTTAATATATAAACACTCTGATAATGGTTGTTAAGGGGACTTATTATGCCCCTTTTTACAAGACTTTAAATATCTGATGTCTAGAGTGTGTATGTGAAGTTTCAACTCAAAATATCAAACAAATAATATTTTAAAACTCTATGAAACTGCCCCTTTTTTGATCCAAATTGTGTCATTTTGGTGACTGTCGCTTTAAATTCAAATGAGATTGTACTCCCATGCCTCTCTACAAAAGAGGAAGGAGTTACAAAGATCTATGCTTTAACATAGTGGCAAATTAAAAAAACAGGACTAGCATTATCTCTGTGAAACACATGTGCACCGCATTGCCTTTTTGTTGACAAGAAAAAAAGATGTGTGGTGCACTTTTTGTCGCTAGGCAACAACTGAATCAGCTGCCTATTGTGCGTGAGTGTTGCTGTTGATATTGGTACAATTTTAATATTTAATATTATTGTGATTTTCAAGATTTGTGAAGTCATACAACTCCGGATAACTCAAAATAGCAACCATTAGTCTCTCCTCCATCTTTAACAGTCTCTGTAGTTGTCTTGACAACACAAACACTGCAGGCACCTCAACTGAAAACCCAGCCTCTCCTTTTATTTGATTAGAGAATGAAAAAGACGCGAGTGACGTAATGTGCTTTTTTCACTCAGAGTTGACTTTTTTCAACTGCGAGTGCAAAGCGTGCAACGGCAAAAACTTGAGGCGCAGCAGGCTGTTAAAACACGAGCAAATAGGGAGCATAAGCAGTGTGCAAAACACTCACAGTCATTAGGAGCCAATCAGACCGTTACGTTACAAAAACATGTGGAGCACCACAATGCAGTTTTGTTGACAAGAAAAAAAGTGCAGTGTGTTTTTTATGTCGCTAGGCAACAACTGAATCAACTGCGTATTGTGCACGAGTGTTGCCGTTGATATTGGTATAATTGTAATATTTAATAATATTGTGATAATCAAGATTTGTAAAGTCATAAAGCTCCGGATAACTCAAAACAGCAACCACAAGTCTCTTCTCCATCTTCTCCCTAGTCGTTTTGACAACACAAACAATGCAGGCACCTCACCGGAAACCTTTCATTTAATTGGAGAATGAAACAGACATGACTGGCGTAACATGTTTTTCCACTTAGAGTTGACTTTTTTCAATGAAGATCACACAGCGCGCAATGCCAAATACATGAGACGCTGCAGGCGGTTAAAACGCGAGGAGCGCAGGGCGTATAAGCAGCGTGCAAAACGCTCGCAGCCTTTAGTAAATCCTTCAACAAAGGTGCCTCTCAACACAAAAGCACGTTCAGTGTGATCAGTCCCTAAGCAGCACGCAAAATGCACGCGGCCATTAGTAAATAATTCAAAAAAGGCGCCTCTCAATGCAAAAAGCGCGTTTAGTGTGATCGGCCTCAGTAAACCATTCAAAGGCTGCGCCTCTCAAAGCAAAAGGTGCGTTCAGTGTGAGCGGCCCCTAATTCTCTACATCTGTATTGTCTCTACAGGCCGGCTCATACTGTGAGATTTTTTAGAATCCTGAACGATTGTAGCATGTCAGACTGTAAGATCTCAGCCGTCATAATGTCATACAGAACGACAATGAAGATGCACCGAACACGAAAGAAAACTCTCCTGGTGTTTGACGTCATCCACCCGCAACACTTTCACTATCCCACGTTCTGATATGATTCCTCACAGCCAACGTAAACAATCTGTAGAGGCAATTCTGCATGCAGCGTCTCAATAATAAAACCAGGAAGAAAAATATTGTTTTGACATTTCCCCGTGGTCATTTGAATTGCCGCATGAATCGCGTCATCAGATTTGGAGCTCCTATTGGTTCTGGGATTGACACTCAACCCAACTGTTGTCACACTACAGGAAAGTGTCTGAAATCTTCTGACACTGCCAGAACTTCATCGGAGGGAAAATCTGATCGCATTGGGCACTAAGCTATGGTAGGTATATAGCAAAATGTCTAACGGCAGACAGCTGCTTCTCACTCAGGGCTGTTTTTGCTAATGACGGAGAGATCATCCCTAATGTGCAGGACTTTTCTTCTCCGATGAATGTCAATCAATGCGTTTCTGCAGATGAAGTGTGATTATAAAAACTAGAATTAATACATTTTTACTATTACAGGCCGGCTTTACTCACACACCTTTGCCACACAACTGTGTTTAAACCTCTTATAAAAGTGATTTGTGCATAATAGGTCCCCTTTAATGTCACACTCCTCTTGTTGGTAACTAAACCCCTCCATATGGCTGGAACTTTATAATAAGATTATAATTTAACAGATGTGATATTCACTCGTGGGTTTAGCAGTCTGCCTTCTGGATGGGATTTAAAACAGAAAAGCTTGGTTGGGAATATGGATCAAAGTTCTTCCAAACATCAGGATCATCTGGAGTTGATCAGCACAGATGCAGATGTTCACAGCTGTGCAGATGCCATATTTGGAATGATAGTGTTGTGCAAAACGGCAGGATGAAAAATAAATATTCCAACTTCATTTTTAGAATTTACACAAAATGTTGATTGTTAGCCATGTTCAAATATTAATTGGTATCTGTAAATCATTGTCAGAAACATAAGCAAATATATTTATTTAATTTATGGGATAATTACATGTTAATCCTGAGTATTTTTGCATAAATCTGTTAATCAACCCCAGTCCTTGTCAAAACTACTAAAATGTTTATAAAATTACAGGATTTTAACTCTTTAATTGCCAAGTTCACAAATGATGTCACTGATTTGGTGGAAAGAAAACACACAAAATGATGTATTTTCAATATAAAAAATAATTGTGGACTGGATTTTTTTTACCTTTTATCAAAGTCTTGGACATGTGTATGATTAGTAACAACATTGGCTTTGATGCATTGTTAGATTTTAAATTTTTCTCCCTAATTTACTGTTGGTGGCTGTTATTGCCCCTTTGACTTCCATTATAACCACATTTGATGGTGCATAAATAAACATTTCTTGTTTTTATTTACTCCATGTAGTTCTGAGAGCTAAGATGCATGTTTTGATTTTCTCAGACACATTAAATAAGTGCGTAAAGGTCACTCTCACACTCACAGACACACATACACACACTTTAAAGGTGTAGTAGGTGATTCTGACTTAAGAAACCTTTTTTTGTTGTGCTGGTTGAAAGTCTCTTCACATTCACATGATTAAAGCAAATGATCTAAATGTATTTATATGTATTTTTATATTCTGGGTAAGGCATAAAACTAAAAAATGTTCATCCAATTAAATATTGTCTGTCAACAAATGTAGTTCAAGCAAATCTACCTTTTATGTGCACGTGCACCACACATTGAAGTGCACACGAGACAGCACGGCAGTAAAAATAAATTCTGAATCAAAACCTTTTTAATCAATATTGGAGTTTCTTTTGCACGCTGGAGGAAGGGCGACACCATGGCTGAAGAATTTCTTTTAGACAGGTAATGTACTGTTTTAAAACTATTTTAATCACACAAAGCTTATGTAGATTGTGTTGTTAAAAATGGATGGGTTGTATGCACAGAAGTGTTGTTCAGCCACTGAAAAAGATTAATGTGACTCTTTTCAGTTTCATAAGGGACCTTGTACAGCATTGATAATGTAGATTTTTATTTAGTTTGACAACAAAACATCAGTAAATAGGTTGTTCCGCCTGCTTTACTGAGGTGAAGTTGGTTTCATATTCACATTGGTTCATTTTTGAACAGTGACAACCTGACAACCTATATTGTTTACCATGCTACTCTGAATATTCGCTCTGAAATAGCATGTAAGTATGGCTTATTATTAAGTGTAATTCCTGCACGCCACCGGCCAACCTGCATACAGTAGTTGACAAAGCGAGTGAGAGAGTGAGACCAGCGATCCATGCATTCATAAAATGTTGCACATTATGACAAGTTTTACTTGCTACACAACTGAAAATGTGCCAGATATAATACAGTTTTATTCGGAATTGTAGTATTATAAAGTACTATAAAGTTTTCTAACTGGCGAATGACATGATCTAGTGGCTTGTCTACTGTCGTCTTTACAGTGCGCATTCGTGATTTCAGGAGGTGCGGCGGGGGAGGGACCGTGTTTCAAAGATAACATGCTAACCGGTTAGCATTTTGGCAGATCACCAACTGCACCTTTAATTTGATGTTATACTCTATATCCAGAAACTAAGCTTTTTTTCACAAGCCTATCTAAAGGGTTAATGGTGCGAACTGATGATTAACAGTACAAATTGCAAATTTTATGTCTTCCCGACAGGAAAAGCCACCAACAATCAAAAATGCATGATTTTATGCTGTCATGGTTTTGTTATCAAAAAATTGTGGTTATAATGAAAGTCAATGGAGCAAAAACAGGTATCAAGAGTTAATTAGGGAGAAAAAATGACTTTGATATAAAGTAAAAAAATTCCAGTCCAAATGAAAATCATTTATGAATTTGGCAGTCAAAGAGTTAAAATCCCGTAAGTGTTTTAAACAAATTAGTAGTTTTGATCAGGACTGAGGTTGATTAACAGATTTATGCAAAACAATAAAAAATTATAATAATCTGATGCATTTTTACATCAGTTTAATATGGTGGATGTTTTCATCCCGAACATTACAAAATGGTAGTTAAGTTGCTCAGTGTTTTTTTTTTTTTTTTTGAATTCAAAGCATTTTCTCAAAATTTGGTCAAAATAAGATTTGTCACCAAAAATCATTCTGCTAGCTGAAACACTTTGGCCATAAAAAGTTATGGCCAAATTAAGACAAAATCACTCCAGAGTGAATGAAAACATCCCTAACAGCATATAAGGAATAAATAATCTGCACATCTCTAATAAACACAGGAATAAAAAAATACGGTTTAATTCCATAATTTATTTAAGACCACAAATGCACTCATAATCCATACAAGTACATGTGCATATATTTATTCTACAGAGACATAGATCTTGTATTAAAATCTTATTGCTGCACATGTTAAATACGCAATCCTTTTATAAATCTATAAAAGGAAAGACATCTTCATGGGGAGGGAAAAAAACGTCCGTTGTGCTACAGGTTTATGCGATGCATGGTTGTACAGTTACTCAAGACACTTAGAACAGTGACACATGCTACTCGGAAACAAGATGGACGGTAAGCAGAGAGGATAGCATTTTTTAAAAGTCCACAACAGCAGCAATATGAAGCAGCACCATAAGAAAAATCAGACAATGGTCAATATACAACCCATGGTCGTTTCAATAGGGTTTAGTTCGGGACGTCTTGTCATTCTTCCGTGAAAATGTAGAGTTATATTTGGGCATAGTTATTTACAGCTTTCTCGTCAAATCACAATGACACACATACATCTTTTATTTTGTTTTGAACTCTTCCTGACCTTCTCACATAAATAATGGCTGCTCAAGATTTTTTTTCTCTCTTGTTTTCTTTTTAATATAGCCAAATTTAAAGAGATAGTTCAATCGAAACTCAAAAAATATTTAGGTTAGTAGGGGACTTTGTAGCATTGGCCCCAACTGTGGTCTGGGGTGTGGCTACCAGTATTTAAAAGTCAAAAACAAACAAAAAACAACAAAACTTTGCATAAAAATCACCTAATTCACACAGACAAAAAAGTTTTTACGCTTGCTTGATGTGGTTTTAAACTTATGTGTAAAAAGGTTAACGCGAATAATAAGAGACGGAAACACATTTCCCAGCAGACAAACAACATCAGAAGTTCATATTAGGTTAGATTAAGGTTGCCAGTGTCTAAGGACAATGATATTTTGATGTCCAATAACGATGTGAAATGACGTTAATATTTTAGGTTGTGTTGGAAAAAACCAAAATCAAACGTCGAGCCAACATCTTAATCCAACAGCATATTGATTTCAAATACTGACATTTATTCGTCAAGCATCCAAAATCCTGTCTAACAGACGTAATATTGGTAACGTCCACACAACGTCAAGCTGTAACATCATTAGACTCTGATATTTGGTTGTTTTTAGGTTGCGTTGTGAACCAAAATGTAACGTCTGTCCGACAATGGACATTGTCGTCGACCTGACGTTGGGTTCTGACATCAAACTTATTTTCATTTTCAAACAGAATGCAACATCCTACGATGTTGGGGTACAACGTCAATCTGACGTCATGTTGACGTCATGTGCCAGATGGGTTGCTGAATAAATGCTGATGTAACGAATATTAAACTCACGTGACTAATCGGCTGTCTCTGTTATGCTTTCGTTGTTTGCTGTTGGTTACTAGGTTACCAATACTACATTCATCCACTCTAACAACTTACACTTCATTTATATTTGTTTTGTTTTTGTTGTTTGTTTTAAAACTTTAAAAAGATTTGCTTCTCGTTATGATGGAAACCTGGCAAATGATGTATGATATAATAAGGTTAACGATCGCTATGCTTCCATACACATATATTTATGTGCAATAATCTTAATGGAAATGCAAAGATGCTCCTAAATTTTGAAAATGAGTACGATAAACTTTTTATTCCATAATAAAAATGTGCATTAAGTACAATGCAAACACATTTACCCAATAAATTTCAGCATGCGCAAAAAAAGTAATGTGATTTTGTTTTGAAAGATCATATCATCATCATAAAAAAGCTTTTCTGTTGAAACTGGGGTACAATGGAATGGCATTATGGACAAACGAGTGGTCAAAGCACATTGCCCGATATCTGAAATGTTGTTTTGGTCATTCTAAAATGCCTTTTTAGCCACGCTGTCATCAAAGTGGTTCAGTATTATTAACTAGTAGAACTGTTTTGAGCGTCTACACTTCTAAAGAGTGGTCTCGAGCCTCCAAAAAGCAATTAGGATTTCATTCATTGCATTTTGTCCATGTCTTTTAAGGTACAAGTAACTTATTGTATGCCTCCTTTTTTTTATATTTGGCGACAGTTTATCAGGAAGTGACCGTTTTGTTGTATTTGCCTCTTTGGGTGGAAATAGTGCTTTTTTTGCAAATGTTTATGCAATATTCTAGTTTTGCACATGAAACATGGCTAATGTTCACTTTCTCACATAGAGTGATTGGTTCACATTTTAAGACCTCAGTGTAGCCTGCAGGCACAGGACGTTAGACTGACGTTGCACCCCAACGTTGTTGGGCCGTTAGATTTTGGTTGGTTAATTCCACAACCTAAAACCAACCAAATATCAATGTCTACTGATGTTACACTTTGACGTTGTATGGACATTACATTATGACGTTAAGATGACATTGGACTTTGGTTGGTTAAGTCCACAACTTCAAACCAACAAATGATTAATGTCTACCATTGTTACATTTTGACATTGTATGGACGTTACATTATGTTAACATGACATTGGACTATGGTTGGTTAATTTCACAACCTAAAACCAACCAAAGATCAATCTCTACTGATGTTACATTTTGATGTTCTATAGACGTCACATTATGATGTTAATATGATGTTGAATTTTGGTTAGTTAATGCCACAAATTTAAACCAACCAAAGATCAGTGTCTACTGATGTTTGACTCTGACGTTGTATGGACGTCACATTATGACATTAAGGTGACGTTGGACTTTGGTTGGTTAATTTCACAACCTAAAACCAACCAATGATCAATGTCTACTGATGTAACATTTTGACGTTGTATGGACATTACATTATGACGTTAAGATGAGGTTTGACTATGGTTGGTTAATTCCACAACCTAAAACCAACCAATGATCATGGTCTACTGATGTTACAATTTGACGTTGCATGGAAGTCACATTATGACGTTAACATGATGTTGGATTTTGGTTAGTTAATGCCACAAATTTAAACCAAAGATCAGTGTCTGATGTTAGACTTTGATGTTGTATGGACGTCACATTATGACGTTAAGATGACATTGGACTTTGGTTGGTTAATTCAACAACCTAAAAACAACCAAAGGTCAATGTTTACTGATGTTAGACTCTGACGTTGTATGGACGTCACATTATGATGTTAAGATGACATTGGATTTTGGTTAGTTAATTCAACCTAAAGATAACCAAATATCTACATTAAATGATGTTGTGTGTCTGCTGGGTGATGTCACAAAATAAATATCCTGCATATACATTTTTGATTCTTAAAGTGCCGATGGTACTCATTGACTGACAGTCTATGAATTACCAAAGACAAGAGTTTCAGATAAAATTATCTTCGATATTCTACTGTAGAAAAAAAGTCGAGGTACATTGTAAATGTTCAGTTCTGGGTGAACTATCCCTTTAAGAATTCATTGGAGCATTAATATATAAAGCATTTTGAGCTTAAGTGAATTTAAAGCATATATTAAAAGCATATAACATATTTTACAATGTTCAGACAAACAGTAGCTCAAGTCATTTTCACATTCACAGAATCCTTGAAGCCACTTTTGTTAAGTCCAATATAACACACTTTACTTGTAGGGCTCCACAGGTTTAATGCCATCAACAACAAATTTCACATTCCAAGTCAAAATGATTCATTTACAGTTTACAAAGTAGTCAGTGTCAACATTAATGTAATGAATGAGAAACAAAGTGCATGTGGTACATTCTTATGGAAACTACGATATGGTGAATACAATCTTTTCTTGTCTTAAAAACAAACTAACATAGAGAAAAATTGGGGTCAGTTCTGAGGGCTACAAAACTACTGACATGTAAGATACATGGTGAAAATAAGGATAATAATACATAAAGCTTCCTTTTTAACACTAGAATGGACCGAACTGATAAGGCCTTGGTGCAGCAAATCAGCTGCTAGGGATAAATGGTCATTGACATGCTGGATGTCAAACATGGTATGGTAAACACTGAATTAATCTTTTATGTTTACATAAGAAGGTAAAAGTGGAGCTGGAATGTGACCTCCTTGCTTCACTGCATCATGGATCATTATTAGTAAATTTTTTTGAAGAGTTTAGGTGAAATCCTTTTTTATAATTAGAAAAACAACTGCACAAATGCCCTTGACCTTCACGGCTACAATCACAATTTGATATAGTGCAATTTGACTAAATCTATTTAATAAGGTTTCGAGCTGTTTTCTTTTTTCTTTTTTCATTATTTAATGACAATAAAAGAAGCTCTCATATATTTTCTGAGAAAATCTGTTCCTTGAGAGTTGCATGTTTTAAAAACTAAATGGCCTAAAAGATTTATTTACCAACCTGAAAAACCAGAAATGTTTTCATAATGAATTTTAATGGTTTCACTAATATTATTTTCATTCATTCATTCATTCATTCATTTATTCATTCATTTTCCTTCGGCTTAGTCCTTTCATTTATCAGAGATCGCCACAGCGGAATAAACTGCCAAATTATCCAGCATATGTTTTACGCAGCGGATGCCCTTCCAGCCACAACTCAGTACTGGGAAACACCCATACAATCTCGCATTCACACACATACACTATGGCCAATTATTCATTCATTCATTTTCTTTTTGGCTTAATCCCTTTATTAATCAGGGGTCGCCACAACGGAATGAACTGCCAACTTATCCAGCATATGTTTTACGCAGCGGATGCCCTTTCAGATGCAACCCAACAATGGGAAACACCCATACACACTCTTTCACACACACACTACGGCCAATTTAGCTTATTCAATTCACCTATAGCACATGTCTTTGGACTGTGAACCAAACTGGAGAAAACCCACACGAACATAGGGAGAACATGCAAACTCCACACAGAAATGCCAACTTGTCCAGCCGGGGCTCAAACCAGCAAACTTCTTGCTGTGAGGCGACAGTGCTAACCACTGAGCCACCATGCCACCCTGATAATATTTTGTTTATATTATTTTAAAGAATAGTTCACCCAAAAATCAACCATTTATTCACCCTCAAGGGGTTTCTTTTTCAGTTAAATGCAAAAGATAATGTTTTGAAGAATGTTGGTAACTAGTAGCCATTAACTTTCATAATACTATGAAAGAAAATGGCTCCCGGTTACCAAACATTCATCAAAATATTTTAATTTTGTGTTGAGCACAAGAAACTCAAATATGTTCATACACAGCGGAAGCCCTTCCAGCTGCAACCCACTACTGGGAAACATCCATACACCCTCATTCATACACATACACTAGGGCCAATTTAGTTTATTCCATTCACCTATACCACATGTCTTTGGCCTGTGGAGGAAATCCATGCGAACACGGGGAGAACATGCAAACTCCACACAGAGATGCCAACTGACTCAGTCGGGACCTTCTTGGTGTGAGGTAACAGTGCTAACCACTGAGCCACCATGTCACCCATATTTCATAAATATGTCCACAAATAATGATATTTAGTACGGCATTGTGAAACTTGAATGAGACTATTTCGCATTACAGTAATGAAGTTATTCTAAATTACTCTTCATTTTCTTATATATAGCCATATATTCTATTTTTTATTTTGCTTTAGTGCTGATTTGATTTAGTTTCATTTTGATTTAGTACACTTCTCCACATAATGTTGAGTAATGTCACCTAAATAAGTGCTTCAGTTGGTTGGATGGTTCATCATGCCCTTAATAGTTAAAGCATATATAAAAGTACATAATTAAGAGAGTCATACACACACATGCAAGTCACAGATGAATGCATTTTAGAAACAAATAAGTGCACCAATGGACGGATGAACGAATGTGCAAGTCAAAGAATCATTTCTGTTCCATGAATGAAAATCAAAGAGTTAAAACACTACTAAAATAATTCAATAAATATATGACTAGACTAAATTAACAATTCTGGCCTTCAAGTGAACCTGTGCCTGTCATTTTGGAAATGAATACAGATCTTTTTTTTTTTTGCTCACGGCTGTTCTGTTGAGGGAATGGGAAGAGAGGGTCAGTAGAGATCATCAAGACCGTTGCCGTTCTCAAACACAGCTTTGGTGAACTGACGAAAAACGCGGTCCATGTAGGTGCTCTGCCGAGGCCATAGACCCTCCAGGAAGCCAATATGGCCGCCGTGACAGGTGATGAGGAGGGCCACATTGGGGTTCTGCTTCACAGCCTCCACTGGAATAGCTGAGCAAAGAAAATGGCCCAAATGTAAGTTTCTTTCATTATAAAGCTTAAAGGGGACCTATTATGCCCCTTTTTGCAAGATGTAAATTAAGTCTCTGATGTCCCTAGAGTGTATATGTGAAGTTTCAATTCAAAACATAAATGTTTACTTTTAACTTTTTGAACTCTGTGATCCAGACTATGCTGTTTTGGTGACTGTTGCTCTAAATTCAAATGAGATTGGGCTTTTCAAAAGAGGACCTCATAATATTCCTCAGAGATTTTGGTCCATATTGACATGGTAGCATCAAGCAGTTTTTGCAGATTTGTCGGCTGCACATCCATGATGTGAAACTCCTATTCCACCACATCCCAAAGCTGCTCTATTGTACTGAGATCTGGTGACTGTGGAGGTCATTTGAGTACAGTGTCTTTGTCATGTTCAAGATACCAGTCTGAGATGATTTACGATTTATGACATGTCGCGTTATCCTGCTTGAAGTAGCCATCAGAAGATGGGTACACTGTGGTCATAAAGGGATAGACATGGTCAGCAACAATACTTAGGTGGGCTGTGGCATTGACATGATGCTCATTTTTTAATATATGCCCAAAGTGTGCCAATAAATTATCCCCCACACCATTACGCCACCACCAGCAGCCTGAACCGTTGATACAAGGCAGGATGGATCCATGCTTTCATATAGTTAATGGCAAATTCTGACCCTACCATCCGAATGCCACAGCAGAAATCGAGACTCATCAGACCAGGCAACGTTTTTCCAATATTCTATTGTCCAATTTTAGTGAGCGAATTGTAGCCTCAGTTTCCTGTTCTTAGCTGACAGGATTGGCACCCGGTGTGGTCTTCTGCTGCTGTAGCCCATCTGCTTCAAGTTTGACGTGTGTTCAGAGATGCTCTACTGCAGACCTCGGTTGTAATGAGTGGTCATTTGAGTTACTGTTGCCTTTCTATCAGCTGGAACCCATTCTCATATTCTGCTTATTCTCCTCTGACCTCTGGCATCAACAAGGCATTTGCACCCACAGAACTGCCCCTCACTGGATATTTTTTCTTATATTTTTTCCCTAGAGATGGTTGTCCATGAAAATCCGAGTAGATCAGCAGTTTCTGAAATACTCAGACCAGCCCGTCTGGCACCATGCCGGTTCAAAGTCACTTAAATCACCGTTCTTCCCCATTCTGATGCTCAGTTTGAACTGCAGCAGATCGTCTTGATATACATGCCTAAATGCATTGGGTTGCTGTCGTGTTGGCTGATTAGAAATCCGGTGCAACTAATATAGTGGCCATTGAGCTATATAGTGTATGCAGGTTACTGTAAGTAGTTTTATGTTTTGTTCAGAACAGTAGGATTAAATATGGAACATAAAATAGTCTCACTAGTATTTGTAAAAGAAAGAAAAAAAGTCTTTTGATTAAAAGGATAGTTCACCAAAAATGAAAATTTACTCTATCAATCTCCCTCAACTGATTCCAAACCTTTGTTTCTTTCTTTAGATGAACAGAAAAGAAGATATTTTGAAAAATGTTGGAAACCTGTAACCATTGGTACCCATAGTAGGATAAACAAATGGTCAAAGTCAAGGGTTACAGTTTTCCAACATCAATAACTTCTTTTGTGTTCAATATAAAAAAGAAAATCATAAAGGTTTGATACAAGTAAAGGGTGAGTAAATGATGACAGATTTTTCATATTTTAGTGAACTGAAGTATACAGGGTAACAATGGTTTGTGAACAAACAAACAAGAAAAGTGTTTATTACCAAAACTCATAATGTGATTACCTCAATAACTCACCGTGATTGGGGGAAAAGACATCATCAGCTGCGTTGAGGCACAGCATTGGCACCTGCACAGACTTGATCTTGTGAATCGGGCTCGCGTCTCTATAATAGTCATCATTGGATGGATAACCAAACATGATGGATGTGAAACGTTCATCAAACTCTCGTATAGTTTTAGCCTGTGGAACGCATGAAGAAAGTTAACCACAGCACAAGAAAATGACAAAAAACAATTTGTAACAAAAAACGTGACACATTCTTTAAGTCAGAGTAACGCACCTTCATCACATGGTCTATGTCGTACTTCTTTTCAAGAATGGTTCTGTGACTGTAAAATGAAAACATGAAACATCACAGTGAAGTATAGGGCAATCTTGACATAAGGATGTATAATTGTGACATTTTATATTTAGAGGTGCCATAGAATGAAAATCTGGTCAATTACGGTCAAACCCAAGGTTTTTCTTCTAGGGGTAAATTCTGTAGCTATAAATGAGCATATAAAATTTGTTGAATAGCAAAACACAAAGACAGTGAACACACCTTTTTTATCTTTGTAATTAGCTTTTTACCCACACTACGCGATCCAAACCATGCCCAGGCGTGATTCCCGGTTTGTTTGACAAGTGTGAGTGTTCCAAATCAGGCTCAGGCACAGTTCAGTAGGCCGGCCCCACGGTTCAGTAGGCCGGAACTGTCATAAATTATTAAAGACGCAAACCCCCCACTGCACATCAGCTGCACCTTCAGCAAACCTCCTAAAACCTACAGCACCAGGATTTTTATGATCATTTATGAGCGTCAAAGTTGTGGATCTGTTCAGCAAAATATTGTGACTGTGTGTCACTGCATCCCAAACGACTAAACATAATACAAAATGATACAACTAAAGCAATCTCCACTGTGCTGAACGAGAGTGCTTCTCTCTGTTAAACTGAACAGTGCATCATCGATGATGTAAGCGTGCTCCAGCTCGGATGCAATGTGAGTGCAGGCCATTGGGGGAGAGGGGAGGGGGACAACCGCACTTCGGGACGGTTTAAGGCAAGCCTAGCGAGAGTACGTTGGCCCATGGTAACCTTAAAAAAATGTGAATTAATCAGATTTTCTAAAGGATCATGAAACCCTAAAACACATTTTTGTTTTAGATGTTGACAGAAATATATGTGTGGCACATTGCTAAAAACACTATTAGGACACATATATTTCACTATTGAGTGAAAATGTCTTGTTTTAGTAAATAAAAAAACCATTGAACTCCATTGTGTTATTACTACACTCCATTGGGTTTTATTGTAAGAAGTACATTATAAAATGTAAAATATATCTATAACTATTGATGCGATTTAATAACTTTTTAATCTTATTAAATTAGAAAGTTACCATGGCAACTTTAGTGTAATACAGTTTGGTATATTTAGCTTCAGCCCACCACCCTCAATCAAGTTTGGATTTTGGCCCTTTATAAGAAAAAGTTTGGGCACCCCTGATCTTTATCATCTTAAACCTACATTGTAAACATATCTGTTAGTTGGCTGCAACACAGACTCATTCTGAAAACGTAGTCCTGTGGACATTTCTGGAGACCACGAATTATGTATTCATTTTTTAAAAATGAATGCTACGGTGCGGTATGACGCCGTTCCTTTTCGCACTTACCAGCTGTCCGCTTACCTCCGTGTGGAGGGCTTTTCTGCTGCAACCAGTTTGTTCAGTTAGCTCGATGACGGGGTTTGAGTCCGGGGATGAGCGGTTCCAGAAATCAGGTAAGACAAAAACAGAATCCAAAAAATAAAGTGAATAACGGTGAGAATGTGGTAAAATCCAAAAACTGGTAAAAATCAGACGAGGTCTTTTCTTTTTCTGGACGGCTTTTGTAAATTGTTGGTTGGGTTTAGGGAAGGAGGAGGGTGGGTCAGTCAATTGGTCGGCCGGTCAGTCAGTCATCCAGTCAGTCAGACAGACAGTCGGTCGGTCGACATAGACCTCTGGTGGGTTTACACGAGAATAGCAGGCGCAAACGGCACTCGCGAGAGAAACTTGAGATATGAAAAAGCGCACACAGTGGCCTCTCGTGGATTTGTGAAAACAAAAACTGCAAAAATACGTACTTCCCGGGATATATTTCGCGGTCTTTAGAAACGTCCATGGGACTATGTTTTCAGAATGAGCCCAGGTTGGTTAATTAACAGTTACTGTATGTTATTATTCACAAGTGTTATCTGTTTATTTAAAGAGAATTTCATTACGGGACCTTGATCTCTTTTCTGTCGACTTTTGATTGAAAAAATTCAACTGTACATTTTAACAAAGTGACTTTTATTGACAATTTAGTAGTTTGAAATAATATAATGTATAAGAAATAATATAGAGAAAAATAAATCTTTATTTTAAAATAAGTCTTTGCACTTATTACATGGTTTTTATACCATAATATACACCAAACCAAAAATTTTATCAATCATTCATTCATTCATTCATTCATTCATTCATTCAATTTCTTTTCTGGGGTCGCCACAGCGGAATGAACCACCAAGTTATCCAGTACAGGTTTTACGCAGCGGATGCTCTTTCGGCTGCAACCCATCACTGGGAAACATCCATACAGACTCATTCACACACATACACTACGGAAAAATTTTTTGCTTTCCCAATTCACCTATATCACAGGTTTTTGGACCTGTGGGGGAAACCAGAGCACCCGGAGGAAACGCAAACTCCACACAGAAATGACAACTGACCCAGCCGGGGTTTGAACCAGCGACCAGCAACCGAAAAAATGTTTAAAAAGTCACTTTTTCACACTTTTCAAGGTTAAAAGTTGTTGGAAGAAAGATCAAAGTCCCATAATGCAATTCAAAAGGATAAATAACCAGGGAAAATTACAAATTTAATCACAAAATATGAAAAACTGCAAGGGAATTTTGGGATATTTTTTGACAGTGTATGCAACCTCAAGGTGGGAACAGCCTCTAGGGACTTCAATCATAATATATATTAAAAAATGTATAAAATAGAATAAAAAAGTAACATACAGCACCTACTATGAAGATCATCAGAGAACTATTAAACTTTAATGCACTCTATGGCACCTTTAAAATCAGCATGACATGAAAATTCAACAAGTGAGTAAAAAATGTTTTTGGCCTTCATAACATTGAATCAAAATGTCATACAGTAGCTGGATCTTGTAGTGAAATAACAGTTTCCTCTCTGGTGATGAATGCAACACTTTAATATTTTAATCTACTTCAATCTGACCATTTTTAGTCATCTCACATTCACCCAAAAAATCTAACCAATAACCAATGGATAAAACCAACTCCTCATCCAAATCTTCTTTACTCAGGTGCATCTTAATACAGAAAAATATTTGTCACTAATAATGTTTATTCACAACATATTATTATTATTTATATTAATTATTTATTATTTAATAAAACACATGAAAAAAACAAGTGCAATATACACAAACTAACTTTATAAATTGCATTTATATAGTAGTATTGTAAATATATATATATAGTAAAAAAGACATCATGTTTCATTCTCAGTGTGTCTGCTGGTTATCATCCATGGTAAGTTTGCATATTCAATTTAAATATATGTATATTTTTAAAACTTCCACTTTCAGCAATCCAGTCAAATTTGGGAAGAAAGAACTGATGTAAAATTTGTGGTTGATGTAAATACTGGTGAATCCATATTGCAAATTGCACTGTGGGATTGTGGAGCGTGCTTTGTTGGAAACGTAGATCAAATGGTAATTATATGCATAAAGAAATTTGCATTCTATGCACAGTATACAACATGCTACAGAAATAGTAAAAGTACATCATAGTATTTATTTCAAAGACAAATTCACATCACCCCAATTTTATCCTCCTTACACTGGCTGCCTGTTAAGTTTCATATTGAATTTAAAATATTGCTTCTTACCTACAAAGCTTTAAATAATCTAACTCCTGTTTATCTAACCAGCCTTCTGTCTCGCTACAATCCAACTCGCTCTTTAGGATCTCAAAACTCAGGGCCTCTGGTAGTACCTAGAACAGCAAAGTCGAATAAAGGAGGTCGAGCCTTCTCATTTATAGCTCCTAAACTCTGGAATAGCCTTCCTGATAACGTCCGAGGCTCAGACACACTCTCCCAATTCAAAACTATATTAAAGACCTTTCTGTTTAGTAAAGCATACACTCAGTGCACCACTTAGCGGGTTTCCACACAGGTTTGTGCATCTTGTTGATATATACTGTGAACATCAGCTATGCTAATTATTCTCTTTATTCTCTATTTCCACCTGGGGATACTCTTCCCGAGGCCCTCAGACTATGCATAGTCACTGATTCGATCCAAGACCAACGACGAGATGATCCCAAGGTTTCCATATCCTGAACCAGGCCGTATCCCGAGCAGCTACTGTGGTGGTCATGGAGGAGTGGAGAACGTGAGACTGATTCCTGTGACGCTCCAGGGACAGACGAGTCTTCGCTGAGGCCAGCTTCCAGTCTCCGCCACTGAGACTGCAGCTCTGCACAAGACGTTTGGCCAGCGGAGAAATTAAAATGGTCGTGCCCAACTGAGTCTGGTTTCTCTCAAGGTTTTTATCTTCACTTTCGCCAATTAGCGAAGTTTTTTTTCCCTCTCCGCTGTCGCCACTGGCTTGCATGGTTCGGGATCTGTAGAGCTGCGCATCGTTGGATTTGCTCTTCAGTGTTTGGACTCTCAGTAGTGATTTTTAAACCACACTAAAACTGAACTACACTGTTCTAATTTACTATGACCTTTTATGTGAAGCTGCTTTGACACAATCTACATTGTAAAAGCGCTATACAAATAAAGGTGAATTGAATTGAACAAAGCCATTCAATATTACCATATTATAGTTTTCTGGATTTGCCTTTAATAGGTAGATGTTTTGAGTAAAACGTCCGTTTGTGCTTTATTTTATAAATTATATACAATGGAGTGGCTTCACAACAATTCGGTGAATGTCCTTGAGTGGCCCAGCCAGAGCCCAGACCTAAATCCTATTGAACATCTCTGGAGAGATCTGAAAATGGCTGTACACCATCAATACCTATCCAACCCGAGAGAGCTTGAGAGCTACTGTAAAGAGGAATAAGCAAAAATTCCCAAAGTCAGGTGTGCCAAGCTTGTGGCATCATATTCAAAAAGACTTGAGGCTGTAATTGCTGCCTAAGGTGCATCAACAAAGTATTGAGCAAAGGTTGTGAATACTTATGTACATGTGATTGAGTTTTTTATTTTTAATAAATTTGCAA
The DNA here is from genome assembly GCF_903798145.1 of Danio aesculapii. Taxonomy (NCBI): domain Eukaryota; kingdom Metazoa; phylum Chordata; class Actinopteri; order Cypriniformes; family Danionidae; genus Danio; species Danio aesculapii. The sequence goes on along the minus strand of NC_079436.1, from coordinate 11,353,278 downwards.
CAATTTCAAAAACTCTTTTTTCACATTGTCATTATGGGGTATTTAGTGTAAAATTTTGAAGAAATAAATGATTTATTTTGGATCAATTTTGGAATAAGGCTGTAACATAAAAAATTTGGAAAAAGTGAAGTGCTATGAATATATACACACATTTATATAACTGAACTAAACATAATAATTTTAATAACTAATTTCAAATAACTGATTTTTTAATTGTTGCCATGATGAAAGTACATACAATTTTACTAAATATTTTTCAAGATACTAGTATTCAGCATAAAGTGCAATTTAAAGGCTTAACTAGGTTAATAAGTTAGGGTAAATAGACAAGTAATTGTATAACAGTGTTTTGTTCTGTAGATAATCAGAAAAATATTGCTTAAGAGGGCTAATAAAATTGACCTTAATGTTTTTTTTATTAAATGCCAATATTCTTAATTTGAAGACATGTTCTCTGTAGATTATAAGAAAAAAAACACACAAATGAACATCTCACTCATAACACATATTGATGAATACCAAATCGAGATGACCGATAATAACTATGACGCAGTATCTTAATTTTTTCCAAAGCTGTATATCAAACACTAATAAAGTATCATGGTACCGCCATGCCATTTTTTTGCAAGTTGTTGATAAGCTGATTAAGAGTTAATTAAAGCAGAATAAGCCCCATATGTGCAAAGTGTTCATTTAATTTCTACTCCCTGTTCCCAAACTCTGTGTGCTTTAGCAAAATACGTAACAGTTCAGTTTAATCTTACTTGGCACATTTTATAACATTCAAAAACAGATCAGACCCAATAAGAGAAGGAGGGGGCGCACTTAGGGATAATGTCCCCTGTGACTACACACACACACATGCACACACATTACAGGCTTATCCCCCTCTGACCCCACTGACCGGTCCACGGACGCCTGCAGGCAGCTGGTGAGGTAAGAGTTGAAGAGGAATCTGTCCAGGGGTTTCTCCAGTGATGCTGTGCATTCAAACACATCCCAGCCTGCTGAGAAAACCACCACACCCTTCAAGCGTACTTCAGAGCCTTTACGACCCAGGTAGTTCGCCAACATCATCCTGCAGGGTGTCATGATATTATAAAAACAGCATTGAAAAGCACAAGCGTATGCATTAACAATCAGAGGATCTATATGTACTGTATATGTATGGCTGCTATATTTTTGGGCATAAGCCATGTGAAGCTGACCCGTTTCTTTCTGTAAGACTGAGAGGATTACAAAACTGCACTGCACACTCAGCTTTCACTTAAATCTAGTGTGAAATGATGCCGTGGAGGCATCTAGGGCATAATATTTCTTCTGCATCACGTGACAGAGAAATAAATCCATGAAAAGAAAACACTATACAGTAATAAATTATTAAAAGAACATTTCACTTTAACAACTAGCGTATTACCTGCTTATTATTAAGATATTGGTTGAATTTTAGTATTTATAAAGCATGATCTTATTCTACATCCTTAATCCTACCAGTATCTAAACCTTACGTACTATTAAAATGCAGCAAATTAGTAGTTTATTGAGCTTAAATTCTTAGCTAATGGTTTATTAATAGCAAGATTTGTATCTTAAAATAAATAATGACCAAAATAATAATAATATTGCATATGCTTATCATTGAAATTGTAATTTAAAATGTGTAGCAAAGTCCTAACACCTTTGGTAGAGTGTTTGGATAGATGGTATTAGTAGTTTATTCAGCTTAAAGTATTAGTTAAAGGTTTATTAATAGCAAGAATTGTATCTTAAAAAAGTGTGACCAAATAATAATATTACATATGCTTATCATTGAAATTGCAATGTAAAATATGTAGCAAAGTCCTAACAACGTATAGTAGAGAGTTTGGATAGGTGGTATTAGAAGTTTATTGAGCTTAAAGTATTAGTTAAAGGTTTATTAATAGCAAAAATTGTATCTTAAAATAAAGAATTTCTAATAAATAATATTAAATATGCTTATCATTGAAATTATAATGTAACATTTGTAGCAAAGTCCTAACAAGCTATAGCAGAAAGTTTGGATAGGTGGTATTAGTAGTTTATTGAGCTTAAAGTCTTAGTTAAAGGTTTACTAATAGCAGGAATTGTATCTTGAGATAAAGAATGACCACAAAAAATAATATTGCATATGCTTATCGTTGAAATCGCAATGTAAAATGTGTAGCAAAGCCTAAACAAGCTATAGTAGAGAGTTTGGATAGGTGGAAAAAACATTGTCCTAGATTTTCCTGGGATGTGTGACCATATCAGCTGAATTCCCATATAAGGGCAGGATAAATCCATGAGTGTGTGCGTTTTAAACTCACCCGCCCATAGAAACCCCAGCCGCCATGAGCGGAGCTTTGTTAATGGTCCGCTGGACATGCTCAATGACCACTTCCAGATCCTCTGTGTTGGCTGCACAATACGTCCTTGGAGTCTAGAGCACAGTGGAAGGAGGATATGAAAGAAGGCTCGTATCTTTAATCACACACATTCACACATAGATGCATAGCTCCATAGCTCACATGATACAGATTTGCACTTGTAAAATCTTAAAACATGAGGACATTATTTAATATGTATGAAAAGTATGAAAGGTATCTCAAAGAAACTCGATTGCAACTCTGCAAGCCTTCTCAAGCCTAAATGTTTGAAGTAGCTTTGTAATTTGATCATAAACTTATGGTGACGTGGTAAGACATCAAGATGTCACTATGTTTTAGCTATGTTACTATGTTTATGTATGTTCTAAAACCTTGCTAGCGGAAATGAACATGTTGCTTTTATGTTTTGAATAAGTTTTAGCAAATTGTTTTTTAACATTACGAGCATAAAATCCTGATTGTATAATTAAAGTGATGCAGCTAGCGTGTTTAAACACTATGGGCTCTACTTTAACGATCAAGGCGCAAAGTCTAAGGGCCCTATCATACACCAGACGCATTAAGACGCAAGACGTTTTTGGCGTGGTTTGTTCCTATTTTCAGACTAGTGCAACCCTAATTTTCACGTTTTTTCAGCACATTGTTTAAATAGCAAATCTATTTGTGCCACTTTGTGGACTCATGGGTGTGCTGGTCTAAAATTGAGATGTGTTAAGGTGCATTGTTGGCACCTTATAAACAGACAGCACCATTGACTATCTAAAAGCAAATGTAAAGTCCAGCGCAGAGTGCGTTAGTTATGCACCTATGTGGGTTCAAACGCATACACATTGCTTAATACACACAGGATGTACAGCAATACACAAACATCTTCACATATGAAAAAAATTAAAGGATTAAAATGTTACAAAAATTATTATTTTCTACATAAATATGAAAATCTCTGCCTCCATGCCTCATATCAGGGGGCTTTTTCAGTTTATTCATAACAATTTGCATTTGTATAATGTTATTGTTTTTATTAGTATTATTTATTATATGAATATTTATATTTGTTTTAATAAAAGCAAGTTTAGATTTGTTCATCTGTCAGGTTTTGGAGACTTTTGTGTCACTATATGGGGCATAAGAATAGGATGTGTGTTTGGATATAACTCAGTTTTTTTTTACCACACTTCATTATTATTGTTCATTTATTCTTTTGCTGGAAATTAAAACTAGTTTTGAAACAAATCATCGTGCATAACAAATGAAATTAAATATGTAAGCTAATGGATGTCACACAGGCTAATGGATAAGCACACATTGCTTTGCACCCCCTGAACACTATCCAGCCTTAAAAATACACTCTTGGCCATCCCTTTAAAGGGCACCTATGGTGAAAAATCTACTTTTCAAGCTGTTTGGACAGACATATGTGTAGGTATAGTGTATAGACCGTCATATTAGGGTAATATACACACACCCAGTTCTTTTTTTTTTCAATTTAACAACATTAAAACAGTGGACCAATTGGAGCGGTTTTCAGATCGACCACAACTTGACGTAGGAGTGCGGTCCCCCTGCCCACCGAATTGATTGACAGCTGCATGTATTAACATGTCCCGGTAGTCACGTGTATAATCATATCAACAAGACCAGATGTGTGCAAAGCAACCGGGAATAAAAGGTGTGTTCAGTTTGCTAGGATCATCAATCATCATCAAATGTGATCAAGAGTGAGTTTTACATGTTTAAAATGTTTTAAAACAGTGCATGTGTGTAATAAATTACAGCAATTTACTTCAGCTTTACTTCATTAGCACAGCCCCGTGTTAGAACAATTATAAAGGAAGACGCTTCAGTCCCGGTTTGTGGACGTTAAATCAGGTTTATTTTGTACATTAACATAACAGATATCCATACAGCAGTGGATATTAACCTGCATCCTGTCACATTTGCGTGCAAAAAGAGTGCAAAGCTAAAGCTAAACGTGTGCGCTGTCTGTGTCTCTGTGTGTCGTGTCCGCGCTGTGTCTGTGTGTGTGTGTGTATCTATGTGTGTGCGTGTCGTGTCCGCGTTGTGTCTGTGTGTGTGTGTATCTGTGTGTGTTATTAATTATTAACTTTTTTGGCAAATTGATTACCATTTCCATGAACACAAATGCAAAAAAGGTTTTACTACACATATAACACTTATGGTTAGTGTAGCCCAAAAACAAAGGCTGATTTGAGGTTATAACTACAATAACTATTTTAGTCAGATGCATATATCTGATGCATGGGATGATAACCGGTTTCAAGGTTTACCGCAGGTTGGAAAAGTCAAGGTTTTAAAACCACTAACATTTTCTGTTATACCATTTCTGAGGTATATGTAAGGTTTTTTAATGTGTTGTAAAAAATCTCTATATATGTACTTTTAAAACTGACGAAAACAGCTTTTGAATTATTTAGGCATCTTTACTGTTCCAAAATATTATAAATGTTTCCGAAAATAAAATATATTGTGTTGAACAGGGGGGTTGTTTTTTTTTACCCAGAGATTTAAAAAGAACTTATTGTAGAGCAGTTCTCACAATACCGTGATACTGTGAAACCCCGCTATTTTTATCCAAGGTTATCATACTGTAAGAAATGTATATTAGTCCATGCCTACATACATGTGTAGTAAAAACTGGAATTTCCTTACATTTTGTAAGGGTTTTAAAAATGTCTATCAGATTATTGTTCACAGTAGATGAAGCACTCTTGCAGATGAAGGTGTGTTGTCTGGGTTTAAGGTTCGTCTGATGGCAAATGCACAAAAAAGTAGATTAGCATCTGAATTCCAACGAAGTTAGACAAAGGAAGGCATTTTATTTACATACTCTGGTTCAAAGAGCTTGCTTGCAAAACACATATTACCTAAATTTCATTCAAATGGCTCAGGCAACATACAGTCAAGCCTCAAATTATTCGTATGCCTGGCAAATTCTGACTTAAAGTTACTTTTATTCAATCAAAGCAAGTTTTTTTTACCAGAAATGACACAGGGTTCTCCTAAAAGATAATAATACAATCCAGAGGCAAAAAGGCATTGCGCAAAAATATATTTCTCAGCTGTTTTTCCCACCAAACGCTTCCCGTCTCCTGGGTAAACTTCTTCTGATCGAATTTTAAAGGTAGCATAGATGTATTCTTTGCTACCTTTGATTTCCCACAGTCATGAGCACTTCTTATCTGACAGTTGAGCTACAAAAATGAAGATGCCAAATAAATATAATAAAAACATACCAGATATTTGTACAAAATGTTTGGAAGCTAGAGGAACCTTGTTTCACTGTATTTGGCAGTAAAGATTAAATAATTTTGTGAAGATATTAGAGTCATAAGTAAAAGATCATTTCAAAACAAATCCTCATCAACCCAATGCTTTTTTTGCTGGGCTTATACCCAGAGAACTTAAACTATAATAAAGCGAAGTATTTATAGACCTCAGCTTGCTTTACGCCAAAAAATGTGTAGCTTTGCTATAGACAAAGACACAAAAACCAAACACTACTCAATGGATAAGACAGATGTTGTCAAGCCTGCCAATAGAAAAAAACACTTACATACTAAAAGCTAAACAGCATGTATTTGAAAACATATGGAGTTCTTTTATCAAATATATTGAAAGTGTGAAATTAACAGAGGATGAAGTTGATGAATAACTTTTTATGTGGACAATGTAATTCCAGTTTAACAGTTCTGTGTTGATACACTCTTCAATCTATATGTTTGCTGCACATTGTACAGGATTGTAATGATCACTTTTAAACAGATTACTATTAACCAAAAACAGGGGTATTTTTTGTTTTGTTTTGTTTGTTTTTTGTTAAGTTTTATATACAGCTGAAGTCAGAATTATTAGCCCCCCAGAATTATAAGCTCCCCTGTTTATTTTTTCCCCAATTTCTGTTTAATAGAGAGATTTTTTCAACACATTTCTAAACATAATAGTTTTAATAACTCATTTCTAATAACTGATTTATTTTATCTTTGCCATGATGACAGTAAATAATATTTTACTAGATATTTTTCAAGACACTATAGTATTTAGCTTAAAGTGACATTTAAAGGCTTAACTAGGCTAATTAGGTTAATCAGGCACGTTAGGGAAATTAGGCAAGTTATTGTATGATGACGGTTTGTTCTGTAGACTATCGAAAAAATATCTAGTAGAAAAATATCTAATATCTTTAAAAAATTAAAAGGGGAACTAATACCTTCAACTGTATATATATTCTTTTATTTTGTACAGTTTGTAAATACAGCAAGGTTATTGTTGTAAAAAATGCATGTAAAATGTTGTACTGTATTTCAATGTGTACAAACTGAAAATTTCAATTAAAAAAAATAAAATAAATAAATAAATAAAAATGTATTAGGGCAAAAAAATGAACATGGCGACTTGAAGCACAGCTTGGGTCACTGTATGTATCAACATTTTATACTTTTGATGGCATATATTGAGAAGATAGTATTGACGTAAGCAAATACACCCTTAGCTATCATCAAAGCTCTATATAGTTGTATGTGATTAAACAGTTTAAGTTATAATAGTTATTTACATTTAAACAAAGACATTATGTCAGAGTATGACTGTTCTGATATTGATGCTGACAGTAGTGTGTGTGTATTAACACGACAATGAAGGAGAAGTTATTTTTTGAAGAGAAAACAGTAGAGATATAAAAGATTATCCTTACCAATAACTTTTCACCCGATACGCCTCTGTTATTGAACACCACACATCTGAAAAACATAAAAGAGGAGTCAGAGATGTGTTTCACCAACAAATAGTTTTTTTAATGAATCGTCTGAATCAGTTATACATTCCTACACTGTAAAACCCAAAAAGTTAAGGTAACTCAAACCATTTAAGTTCAAAAACTAATCCTAATGAGTACTGTGAACTTAATTAATTTGAGTAAAATAAGCAACTTGAGCACAGTAAAACCCAATAAATGAAGAGAAACCAACTGAGTACTGTAAAACTCAATAGTTAAGGCAACTCAAACCGTTTGAGGAAACCAATTGCTGCAAACCATTTGAGTTACAAAAATTATCTATATGAGTGCTGTGAACTTACTGCATTTAAGTTGAAGTAATGAGGTATTTAATTAACTCATTCCCATCAACACTGAGTTCAAAACTCTTTTCAAATGAGTAGAATTAACTTTTAGTCAATTTTGAGTTAACTACACTCATTTCATTTGATAAAGTTGACTGTTGGGTTTTACAGTGTATAGTTAACTGCTATGCTTCTAAATGAATCAGCTGTGTGAATCACAAATTGTTTGAATCGAATTGTTGTTTTGATTTAAAAAACTTTCATAAAGACTTGATGCTTCTTTATTTGTCCACAACAGGTCTAAACCAGTCAATGTTAATGTCAAAGTGGTATAGTGCTCAGCATAATTGAGTACACCCCATTTTGAAAATGAATTTCTTTATCCATTTCTCAGTGAATATAGGCAATTTATGTTGGTGCATCTAAACAAAACAGATTTATTAAACAGATATATTTATTTAAATAATATTTTAGTCACCAAACATATTTAGAAATTAAAAAGATAATACAATTAAATTTAAGCTAAATATTGAAAAAAAAAATTACAACCTACAAAATTTACAACCTACAAAAAAGTTTTTCTACATTTTTCCTTTTTAAAATTGTATTTAACATTTTTATATAACATGAATTTGGGTGTACTAGCTTTTGGACCGTTATGGTAAGTTATTTTGTTAGATTGTTAGACTGACTAATCTAATGTATACGCACAAATATAATATAGTGTAGCTTCCTATTAAAAATATGAATTTAAAAAATAGATTTGTGAGTGGTGTACTTACATATGCTGAGCACTGTATAGCCCAAGCAGCCATACCTGCTGTATCACTGTTTGAGTGGTCTTTTCCACCTTTCCACAGGGGTGCATTTCCAAGCATATGGCATATTCTCAGTAATATTTGTAAAGGAAACACAGGCTCTTTATTTGACGTTTACATATATTTCAAATAATATGGAAAGTGAGGGCATGTTTTTATCAAAACTAATATTAGAGTTTTATAAATGCCTGTTTATGTAAAACAATATAAATTGTACACAAAAATTATGATGTTTTTTTTGTCTAAAGAAGTTGTTACTCCACCCCGTTTAGAGCATCGTTATGGGCGTTTTACGTTATAACTAACGTAGTTCAAACTATGGATCTCCAACAAAGCAGCTTCAATTTTTGGAAACACTAGTCACTGCAATGTTCTTTTCCCAAATGATGCATCGTACTATGATAGTTCAGCCGTGAGTTATGTTGTTGTTTGGGAAACGTACCCCAGAAGAGGTGTGCTATACCTGTTCTACGTTGTTACAGAGAACTTAGCACTATTTGTAAATAATTCACACACACACAAATACGTAATATTTAAGTTTTATTTTAATCACTTGTTTTATTTACTCATATAAGAACAATTGTTATATTGTAGAATGTTATTTTTGTTGACAGTGTATGGTATACATTTAATGGTGTGAGCTGAAGCTGACGATCTGTCTAAATACATTTACATTTTCAGTGCAGGTGTGCATTTATCATATTTTATTTTAACAAGGTAATATGAAGATTGTCATGCTGCATTTGCTAGTTCTTATAAGAGTACGAAGTTATTTTATTTCCTGTATTATGTCCTTTTTATTTTGTATTTTCCATGTTGGTCCTGTCCAGAGTTGGGTGTAACGTGTTCCACAGTAACACATTTCTGCATTCTAATTACATTTTTGAGGAACGCAGTAATGTAACAAATTACATTTTGAGTTTGTGTAGTTTGATTACACACTCTCAGAAATAAAGGGAACATGAACTGTCACTGGGGTGGTACCTTTTCAAAAGCTACACATTTATACTTAAAGGGTTCGTATTGGTACCTCAAAAGTATATATTAGTACCTAAAAAAGAGGAACACTTTTGTACTTTTAAGGTACTAACATGTACCCTTGAGGTATTAATATGGACCTTTTAGGTACAAATGTGTACCTTTTGAAAAGGTACCACCCCAGTAACAGTTTGCTTACCTTTATTTCTGAGAGTGCAGTTATAAGTGAACGTAATTGCGATACTTACGTTACAAATTTAGTTTTTGGAAGAAAAAATTCTTTCAAATCACATTTTCGTCTGTACCGTCAGTTAATAAGCATGCGCTTTTAAATTGATGAAGAAAGCGAGATGAAATGGTTGCTGACGAGAGTGGTTGCTTCTTCAAGTGGAAATACACACAATACTTTAATTTCATCGAGTGTAAATACACAAATATTGCTGTGAAATGCAGTCTATGTCCATTCTCTAAAGAATTTTCAACTGCTTTTAACTCAACCAGCACTTGAATAAAAAGCACTTGAATAAAAAGCATTCTACGACAATACTCGTCACCAAGAAGGACACCCGCGCCCAAAAACATGGCGGTCCAACTCAGCCTAAACAGGCTAAATTGAATTTTTTTGTGCAGGATCGGGAGTGAAGGTATATTCTAAATGTGAAGAGAAGCATAGCTGCTTATGAGACTGTTCACATACGCGTCTTTTGCGCATTTCCCAGGCGCACTCAGTTGAAAATCGCGTGTCACGTGACAAAAACAGACCGATCAGCTTCATAATTAGGAATATCAGTAGACTAATTACCTCAGACAAACACAGAACGCCCAAACACTGCAGTGCTTTTTCATACTATGGATGTCAATTGTTACAGGTGTCCAGTTTTCTTAAATGATGAGAGAATTTTAAGTTTTGGGTAAACTCTTTCGGTCTTTTGAAAGCTGATGATCAACCCATGTTTTTCAGAGAATATTAAATAACTGAAAGAGCTGCAGTGTACTTTGTATTTTTATAGGTGTATTTTATATGTAAAATATAAAAAGTAAAAGTAATTAGTAAACTTATTACTTTTACATTAAGTAATTAGTATTTTAATCAGATTACAATTTTCCAGTAGTAGTCAGTAATTTGTAATCTATTACTTCTTTAATGTAATTTACCAAACACTGGTCCTGTCTCTTCACTATCTTTTTCACCTTCCTGATATGATATGCATTTAATGGTGTGAGCTGAAGCTGGTGATTTGTCTAAATATAATACCATTCTTTGTGGAGACTCAAAATGGTGTCCTTTCTTATTAATTCAACACAACACAGATCAACAAAGAAAACAGTTACCTATGCTCACATAAATCCCCATCAACTATTCATGTCAATAATAAACGTTTATATTTATAACTACAGAACTTTAAATAACTTTTAATCTTTCATTAATTTTCTAGCACTGGATATAATATTTCCAGCTTTTTCATAATCGTGGAAATATTGCAAATAACAATGAAATCAAATGTCAGCAATAGATGGGTTTCCAGCCAAGTGTCATGCCTCTTGACAGAACAGCTGTGTGAGGTTTGAAAGACATTTGTTTATGCTGACCTGTAGTTTGTCACAACATTTCCACTGGGTCAGTGTGTTCTTTGGTCTGGTATTTCTGCAGGGTTAGCTTTACTTTATGCCAGATCATCTTTATGCTAAGTTGGTAGTCGAAATACACCTCTAGCGGTTTCTGCACAATGGTATATAGTTGCTAGGGGTTTAGGGGTTGCTAGGTGGAAATCTAATGAATTAATTAGTCATTTTTCTTTTTTGTATCCTTTACATTACAACTTGTATGAGCGCGTGCAGCCATTGGAATCTTTTTGGCTCAAGACTTCCTGTCTCATTCACTTTCATTAATTTTTAGACAGTACAAACAACTTGTTATGCTGCTTCACGTTGCAAACTGATCTTTTCTTATTATATCATTCTCAGTCAGCAGCGATCTAGCGGCTCGGTTTATGGACTACAAGTTCCAGTCATGCACCGCTTGCACACACCTGGTCCTAGTTTCTGGTGATTTTACACACACACACACACACACACACACACACACACACACACACACACACACACACACACACACACACACACACACACACACACACACACACACAGATGAAGCTCATTCTTTACCCGCACTATAAAGAGATCACTCACACTAACATCATTGCTGAGTCTTGTTTATCTGTCAAGTTAACATTACAATGCAGTGTCCCTGCCTTGTTTTGCCGTGTTACACCCTTGCCTTGTTTGTTTGTTTATGTGGTCTGCTGACTGAGTGTACTGACCATTCGCCTGTTCCATTCGACCGTTCTTCTGCTGCTGTAGCCCATCTGCTTTAAAGTTCAAAATGTTGTGTGTTCAGAGATGCTCTTCTGCATACCTCGGTTGTAACGAGAGGTTATTTGAGTTACTGTTCCCATTCTATCAGCTTGAACCAGTCTGGCCATTGTCATCTGACTTCTGGCATCAACAAGGCATTTGTACCCACAGAACTGGTCGTGAGTGAAAATCCCAGTAGATCAGCCGTTTCTTAAATACAGCTCTTTGGCACCAACAACCATGTTCAAAGTCACTTAAATCACCTTTCCTCCCCATTCTGATGCTCAGTTTGAACTGCAGCAGATTGTCTTGACCATGTCTACATGCCTAAATGCATTGAGTTGATGCCATGTGATTGGCTGATTATAAATTTGCATTAATAAGCAGTTGGACAGGTGTACCTAATAAAGTGGCCGGTGAGTGTATAGGGAAAATAAAATCAAACATAGAAGGAACAGTTTTCGTAATAGTTAGAGGACATTTTACTTCAATTAAAAGCATTATTAATAATCATAAATCAGAATCAGAAATCAGAAAGAGCTTTATTGCCAGGTATGTTCACACATACGAGGAATTTGTTTTCGTGACAGAGCTTCTACAGTGCAACAAGATAACAGAGACAGGACAAAAAACAGATAATAAATATATAAAAAAAAAATAGAAGTAAGTAGTGAGTGCAAATATATTTGACAAGTGTATGTACGTGTTTATTACTATATACAACGTTATATGTGCAGCTGTTATGAGCAAATTGGCATGAAAAGTGTGTTGTTAAATAAGTGTATAAAAGTGTAAAGCAAGTAGTGATGTTGGTTCTGCAAATATTATTATCAAGTGTTCATGAGATGGATTGCCTGAGGGAAGAAACTGTTTCTGTGTCGGGCTGTTCTGGTGCGCAGTGCTCTGTAGCGTTGATCAGAAGGTAAAAGTTCAAAGAGGCAGTGTGCTGGGTGTGAGGGGTCCAGAGTGATTTTGGCAGCCCTTCTGCTCGCTCTGGATAAGCACAGTTCTTGGGGAGTAGGAAGGGTTGTACCAGTGATTCGCTCAGCAGTCTGAACTATTCGACGTAGTCTTTGGAGATCATATTTAGTAGCTGAGCTAAACCAGACAGTTATTGATGTGCAGATGACTGATTCAATGATGGAGGTGTAGAACTGTTTCAGCAGCTCTTTTGGAAGGTTAAACTTCCTCAGCTGACGAAGAAAGTACAGCCTCTGTTGAGCTTTTTTGACAATGGAGTCAATGTGAGTGTCCCACTTCAGGTCCTGAGAGATGGTGGTGCCCAGGAACCTAAATGACTTCACTGCTGCCACAATGCTGTCCATGATGCTCAGTAGGGGGAGAGCAGGGGGGTTTCTCCTGAAGTCCACTATCATCTCCACTGTTTTGAGCGTGTTGAGCTCCAGGTTGTTGTGACTGCATCAGACAGCCAACTCCTTAACCTCCTGTCTGTAAGCAGACTCGTCACCGTCCTGAATGAGGCCGATAAGTGTGGTGTCGTCTGCAAACTTCAAAAGCTTCACAGAGGAGTCTTTTGAAGTGCAGTCATTCGTATACAGGGAGAAGAGCAGTAGGGAGAGGACACACCCCTGGGTGGCGCCAGTGCTGATTGTGCGGATACTAGATGAGAATTTTCCCAGCTTCACCAGCTGCTGCCTGTCCGTTAGGAAGCTGTTGATCCACAGAGGTGGGCACAGAGAGCTGAGTTAATTTGAGCAGGAGAAGTTTTGGGATGATAGTGTTAAACGCCGAGCTGAAGTCAACAAACAAGATCCTCACATAGGTCCCTGGTCTGTCTAGGTGTTGCAGAACATAATGCAGTCCCATATTTACTGCATCATCCACAGACCTGTTTGCTCTGTAGGCAAACTGAAGAGAGTCCAGTGAGGGTTCAGTGATGTCCTTCAGGTGGGCCAGCACCAGTTTTTCAAAAGACTTCATGACCACAGATGTTAGTGCCACCGGTCTGTAGTCATTTAGTCCTGTAAGTTTGGGTTTCTTTGGGATGGGGATGATGGTGGAGCGTTTGAGGCAGGAGGGCACTTCACACAGCTCCAGTGATCTGTTGAAGATCAGGGTGAAGATGGAGGCCAGTTGGTCAGCACAGGATTTTAAACAGGCTGGTGTTATAAAATCTGGGCCAGGTTGCTTTTTTCGTCTTCTGTTTCCGGAAGACCTGGTGCACCTCCTCTTCACTGAACTGGAGTGCAGGTATGGGGGAGGCGGGGGTGGTGGAGGTGTTAATGGTGGCGTGAAGAGCAGTTCAGAGTGGGTGTGGGGGGTTTTCTCAAACCGGCAGTAAAACTCATTCAGGTTGTTTGCAAGTCGTTCATTGTCTACAGTGCTGGGGGATGGTGTCTTGTAGTTTGTGATGTTTTTCAGACTTTTCCACACGGATGCTGAGTCGCTGGAAGAGAACTGACTCCTTAGTTTCTTAGAATAGTTCCTTCTTGCGACTCTGATCTCCTTTTCCAGTGTGTATTTGGCCTGCTTATACAAGGCCCTCTCCCCATTCCTGTAAGCAACCTCCTTGGCCTGACGTAGCTGTCTGAGTTTTACAGTGAACCATGGCTTGTCATTGTTGTATGTGAGTTGAGTCCTGGTAGGAATGCACACGTCTTCACAGAAACTGATATAAGATGTTACAGTCTCTGTGAGCTCATCCAGATCGTTTGCAGCAGCTTCAAAAACACTCCAGTCAGTGAGGTCGAAACAGGCTTGTAGATCCATCTCTGTTTCGTTAGTCCACCTTTTCACAGATCTTAATACAGGTTTGGCTGTTTTCAGTTTCTGCCTGTAGGTTGGAATGGGATGAATCAAACAATAGTCAGAGTGTCTTAAAGCTGCTTGTTGGACGGAGTGGTATGCATCCTTTATTGTGGTGTGCAGTAATCCAATATATTACTGTCTCTTGTGGGACATGTAACATGCTGTCTATATTTTGGCAGTTCACGGGATAGTTTTGCTTTGTTAAAATCCCCAAGAACGATTAAAACAGAGTCTGGGTGTTGTTGCTCTATCACCGTGATCTGATCAGCTAGTTTCTATATCGCCAGACTCGCGTGCGTGTGCGGAGGAATGTAAACACTGACGAGGATGAACAAGCAGAACTCGCGCGGGGAGTAAAAAGGCTTACAGTTAATAAACAGTGCTTCGAGATCTGGACAGCACAGCTTCTTTAAATCTGTTACAGCTGTACACCACCTTTCATTGATGTAAAAGCACGTCCCCCCACCGCGCGATTTCCGCGTTGATTCTTCGTCGCGATCCGGTCTGAACAGCTGATAGCCCGGTAGGTAAAGCGCGTTGTCCGGTATGGTGTTGTTCAGCCAGGTTTCCGTGAAACACAGAGCAGCTGAATGCAGAAAATCCCTGTTTGTCTGAGAGAGCAGAATGAGTTTGTCTATTTTGTTGGGTAGAGAGCGGAGATTTGCCAGATGGATGCTAGGCAACGCGGTCCGAAATCTGCGCTGTCTGAGTTTCACAAGCGCGCCTGCACGCTTTCCTCGTCTGCGCGCTTGAAAGCGTTTGAGTAGCACTGCGGCTCCGCCGACTACAATGTCCAACAGAACATCAGATAAATCCTGGTATGGAAAAATATTTGGTGGTGTATGTGCCCGAATGTCCAACAATTTGTCTCTGGTGAAACTAATTGTAAGAATGTGACTCGAGACAGGACAAACTAACAAAAACACAAACAATACTGCAGAGCACGACACGGAGGCGGCCATCGTCATCGGCGCCATCTTGGAAAGCCATCTTGGCTTCCTTTAATAATAAAGGAAGGAATCATAAATCTGTAGCTTAAATGGTGCAGGATGAGCTGTGTGCCAAAAAATGTATAACTTGCCTTGACATCCTCAGTATTCACATACTATGACAGCGTTTATGCCACTACATTAGCCTTTGTTTCACTTTTTTTCTCTTAGGCAAGGATGTCTTTTGACCATAATAAAGTATAATTTGTTATTTTGCTCAGCTGTTTTTATCTCATGCTATCATTTTCTAGCACATGGAAGCTTTGAATAAACCCTCATTCTGCTGCCTCTTTATCACACAGAGTACATGTATAAGCTGATAAGAGAAGAGATATCTGACATAGCATGTGACATGTAAGTTGAATGTGCGGTCAATGTGACCTACAGTCAATGCACATTCCTTCAGGGCCAGTAGTTCTTGCAGTTTTTATCAGATGATAACTTCTAGGAGGTTTTCTGTTTTCATTTTTAAAAACAGGTTTTATGTTGCTCATTTAAAGCTGATTTGCTTTCAATTCCTATTTGGTACTGCAACAGTGGTGTAAAAGTGGTTTGCCCCATTACTTATTTCTTATTTTGAGGATCTTTTGGTGTAATTCACATTGTTTGGCAGGTCCTATTTAAGTGATTTCTTGATAGCAAACAGGTGTGGCAGTAATCATGCCAGGGTGTGGTGAGAGAAATTGAACTCATATGTAATAAATCAGGGTTAAGTTATGTTTTAAAAGGGGGGCAAATAGATTTTCACACAAAGCTATGCAGTTTGGGATTTTGTGCTCCCTTCATAATAAAAACCTTCATTTAAAAACTGCATGGTTTACTTGTGTTATCCTTGACTAACATTGAAATATGTTTGATGATCCATAACATGGCAAACACACAAAAAAGAAATCAGTAAGGGGGCAAACACTTTTTCACACCATGTATATACTGAACATATTCTAGAGCTGCATGATTAGTGGTAAAGTTCCCTTGAAATATGCAGCGTTATTCAGTGTGTTCATAATTTCCACTGAAACAGGAAGATTAGAAGTAGAAGTAGTGTTTTGTTTATATAACAGCACAACCAGAGGCCTGTTGCACAAAACTCCAGGATGTAAAGTAAGTTTCAGTTAAGCTCAGATTAGGTTGCTTCACAACGACTGGTATAAACTTTTCCTGTAACTCAGGGTTTCATCCAGAGTTTCTTATTAACTTTGGATAGCATGCGGCTGAACATGTGACATGCCAATCATACGACATAATAGAGAGTCAGTTTGATTAATTTCTCACATGATAGTCAGTGCAATTCATGTCCCTGTTGAACATTCAATGATATCTATATCATATTTTAAACAACAGTTCTGTCTGGTTCTAGAATCTGATTGGCTGATAGCCGTGCAGTATTCTGCAATAACAGCACTCGTACAGCCTCCTCGCCCTTCTGTATTACTACGCCCACATAGAGTGACAGCCGATCAATACACTCACTTTGACATAATGTACTTATGAGGCTTTTTAGGAGACAACATAGATGGTTAGACTGCAACTATGCAGTTTATTTATAAGCATAATTTCTATTTTAAATATTTATAATTTCGGAGATACAGCGTGTCGGCATACATACTGAGCAGAGCAAAGACAGAGCAAAGACAGAGCAAAGACAGTTGACGCTCCGCCACAAGATGCCAAGAGAGACCGCATAATAAGCCCTTTGACGACAAAAACTCGAAGTAACTCGTCGAAGTAAAACTTGAAGTAATTTCAAACTACAGCTGATCAAATCATTATAAAACAGGTAAGTGACATTCTGAGTTGATTTCTCTCTCTTTTGTATGTTGTCTGTATTTATACCATAATAATCTGGTAGTGTTTGCTTTCCTTTGTCTTTTTCGGGATTAATTATTGCGCTCTCCCGATTGCAACAGAGAAATACTGGGAAATGTCTCTAGACTGATGGCATTTCAAGCCGTTCAGCCTTAAAATCTTAAAATGTGAGCAAAATAACCTGTTTTGTCATAACTGTAGACATTACGCTAGAGAATCATTCAAAAACTGCCTCTAAAGTGACGTTGGTGAAATTAGCAACGGTTTCTGCTTTTCTGATGTCACCAGCAGATGTGAATAAATGATCAATCAACTCATTTTAATAATGTAGGTTCAAAAGCTTTATATATTAAAGCAAATATATATGTAAATATTTAAATGTAAAAATGAATGTAAAGTTGCTATTAATATCAATTAACAATTCTAAACTATTAGAATATATAAAATATATAGTATAAATAAATATGATCAAATATGATTCATATAATCATATGATTTATAAATATCATTTTAACTCAAAAATGTTTTTATTGTAAAATGCTTTCATTTGGAGCACAAAAAGACACATGGGGACTAATTGTGGCTTTACTGCAATAGATATATCTTACTTTACTCAGCTGATTGGCCTAGTTTGCATTTGAGATCTCTAACCCAGAATAAAACCTAAGCGTAAATTACCAATGCAATGAAACCTGATCAAATCCAACCCTCCTTTTCGAGTCCAAAATCTCAAACTTTGCTAAACTCAACAAAGTGTGCTAAAACTTAACCTGAATTTACCTGGGTAAAAACCCAAACTGGATTTGTGCAACAGGCGCCAGAGCTGTTATCATAAAACCACATTTGACAGATTTTGACAGTGACAGTCTATTAAGAATGTCATGATGAGTCATAAGAATGATGAGTTTTAGGAACAACAAATAATAACTTGACTTCCAGTTGATCATTTGGTATCAGGAGTGGCTTATACGAAAGGTAAAGGCCTCTAGATTACACCAAAATATAACATGATCATGCCTTGATTTTTTAATATTTAATTAGGAAAGTAAGGTCTGACTGCTTAGAGAAAAGTCTTGTCACTTAACAGAAATAATGTACAGTATAGAATATAAAGACATGGTGCAGTGGAAAAAGAATGAATATTGTGTATGACTCCCATGAGCTTGGAGGACTACATCCATACATCTCTGCAATGACTCAAATAAATTATGAATAAAGTCATCAGGAATTGTAGCTAAAGTGTTTTTGCAGGACTCCCAGAGCTCATCAAGATACTTTGAACTCATCTTCAATTTCCCCTTCTTCATCTTACGCCAGACATGCTCAATAATGTTCTTGTCTGGTGACTGGGCTGGCCAATCGTGGAGCACCTTCTTTGCTTTCAGGAACTTTGATGTGGAGGCTGAAGTATGAGAAGGAGTGCTATCCTGCTAAAGAATTTGCCCTCCCCTGTCGTTTGTAATGTAACGGGCAGCCCAAATGTCTTGATACCTCAGGCTGTTGATGTTGCCATCCACTATACAGATCTCTCCCATGCCTGCAAATGTAACCCCAAACCATAATTTTTCCTTCACCAAACTTGACTGACATCTGTAAGAATCTTTGGTCCATGCGGGTTCCAATAGGACTTCTGCAGTAATTGTGATGATTGGGATGCAGCTCAACAGATGATTCATCTGAAAAATCTACCTTCTGCCACTTTTCCAAATGATCAACTAGAAGTCAAGTTATTATTTTTTGCTCTTACAACTGGAATCGACGACAAGAGTTTTGTATACTGTATGTGAAACTTTACACACAATAACATTATACATCTGAGTCTGACTGGCATGTATTTTTGTCATTTTTTAACAGCTTGAGGCTTATTGCTAGAGTCATGAAGAAAATGATGAACAAAACAAAACACTCGGTTCTCTTATCACAGTTTGGCACGCCAGTGTCCGGCAGAGTTTTTATGAAATAGCTGCTTATCAGCTAATGTTCAATAAGTTTGACAGTAAACATTCATTTTGGATTGATCGTTGTTTAGAAAATATCTTCACAGATAAGTTTGTAACAAACAGGATTCAGTTTATTAGTTTCATTGGTCCCTACAAACAGTGACACTGTCAGTGGCACACTTCTGACAGAAATTCATAGTTGTCAAGGCTATAACGTGATTGGTTATCAAATCTCATGTGATCCAATCTGCTCTTTACAGTTTCTATACACAAATACAAAACTAAGATGTTCAGCTGCAAAAAAAATGTCTATATAACATACATCACTGCTTATGTGTTACATTTAGAAGCTGGTGGGGCTTTTATTTCGCTGTGGTATGGAAAGTTGGTCTTAGCTAAGCTGCAAAGCTGGACAAAGCTGCAATTCATTAAGCAGAGAACAGAGGCCAAAGAAAGATGCTGAGTGAGCTACCCCGCAGCTTCACGCCTCTGCTGCTTACAAGAATGCCTTTCTGACAGATGCCCAAACGTGGAGAAAGTGCCCATCTCTGCATCCCTTAAGGGTTTAATACAGAGCTCAGTTATTTTTGTTTGTTGCCTCTCTCTATCACCCTCTCATCAGAGGCAAGGCCAATAAAGATGTTACAGTAGCACTGTAAATACATTGATCTACTTCAGTTACATGTGTTCTGGAGCCTGCTAGGGCAATGGTTACAAAAGCATTGATTCAAGTCTTTCTGAATCTTACAGTACAAAATTTGCATGCCAACAGTAATAACGTTGGTTTTGAAATGCACTACAGAGGCAGGTAGGGTTGAATTTTTCAATTGGAGAAGCAAAATAAAGCATCTGAATAACTGAAAATGTTAATAAGAAAGTTAATAGAGGTTAATAACAAGTGTACTGGAATACCAAAATCCACACTGAAGTAGAATATCTTAGAAACTACTAACAAGTTTCAAAAATGCTACGCATGCAATGATTTAATGGTACTGTATGTAAGTTTTGGACTCTTCTAAAGCATAAAAATGTTTAATTTATGTTTAAGAAAAAGCTAGGTGAACATAGTTGTTTACCTGAAAAGCAATGCTGAAGTCAGGTATTCTACTTTGCATTATGTGCCAGAATGTGTTTTTGTTTTGGTTATTTAACCTGCCCAATGCCAGTTTAGCCAATATATTTCAGCACCTCGGGTTGTCTAGGTGGAAAACAGCATATTTCATTCTTTCACTCAGGAAGGCTCTTAAAGTGTGTGTCCACGACCAAAATGCGACCTCTGGTGGACAGTAGCAGCCTCCAAAATGAGTAAAATGAGCAAATAATATATTGCAAACGTAAACATAAGGTGAACAGGTTACATTGTAATCATGTGTCCAAACAACATGCCACATGAAGAAATTTGCAGTGATAAGCAATTTGGCTGTTTGCACCAGACGAAACATGTCAGAAATTTAAATACAGACAGTCAGAAGTACAGAATAGTGCACTTACTGCACTTCATTGAAATGGTAAGGTTTATAATCGAATTAATACATATTAAACCTCTTTAACATTATTTAATGTTCATGCTGAATCACTGATATGTGTTGGCTTGCAATGAGTCAGTACTAAAGTTCAGTTTCAAACAGCTTAATTTATTTTCAAGATCTAAGGTGAACTATCTACTGCTGCTTTCAGTAGTAGTCTATGGCAATAAATATCAAGTGAAATAGCATTCAAACTCACAATATTAGCATTTAACACTGAATAAATACACATGAGGTGTACCTGAGGTGATCACGGTCAGTTTTCTGTTGTTCAGCTGCAAGAAATAGAAGCTGTTTCTAAAACATAAGTTTCAGGTTTTGGTTAGAACAAAAACTCTTAATATTAACTTTTACTCTTAATTAAACTTTTAATATGGGAAATATTCCTTCTATCGCATGCTGTTGCTTTTATTTAGAACAGGTTTAAATCAGCCTTAAATCAGCCTTTAGGCTCGGCAGTCAGGCACACTGCTGTTGACGTCGTCAATCTGGCAACCTGCACTGCATGTTTTGAATCAGGTGTGCAATACCTAGTTCAACCTAGTTCAATACCAGGAGAAGCCCTTTAGCATCGAGAGCAACACCGTGTAAGTACATTTAGACCTGTTTTCAGTTGCTGTGTTTGGTTAAAGAACACTTAGACTTGTTTTCAGCTGGTTGTGTATGGTTGTAGGACATTTAAAATTGTTTTCAGCTATCTGTGTTTAGTACTAGAAAGTTTAGTCACTGTTTCCTTGGTTACTGTAAGAGCTTGTGTGTCGAGCCGGACGTTTTTCACGCCCCGCCGCTGCAGTTTTGGGTGTTTTTACTCTCGAGGCGTGCCCAGCTGAGCTCAATCAGCAAAGCGCTCAGGGGTGTATATAAACAGCTAGTCTCGTCGCGGCAGCCTCGTGTGAAGACCGACGAGTGTAAGTCCTTCGACTCTACCTGCGCGACTCCACTGAGCAAAGACACCGACAAAGCACTGGAGTACTTTTTACTTCATTATTTTACTTTATCTCTGCACTCATTATTGTTTTCCTTGCACTTTTATTATGTGTTTACTAATTCCTGTTGTTACTAACACTCGCAAAGCACGGGAGGTACGCTGCAGGCGCAACCCTTACAACCTTCGATCAATTCATGTATCTTCTAATTCACTACTCTCTCTCTCCGTGGGCCTCTGGAATTGTCAATCTGCTGTTAACAAGGCAGATTTTTTTACCTCCTTAGCCACTCATTCTGACTTTAATCTCATGGCTCTAACTGAGACCTGGTTGAGACTGGAGGACACTGCTACACATGCAGCTCTTTCTCCTAATTTCTTTCTTTCTTACACTCCTCGTCAGACAGGGAGAGGGGGTGGGACTGGACTACTGATTTCCAAAGAATGGAAATTCACTCAGAGACCGTCCCTGCCAAAAATCAGCTCCTTTGAATTCCATGCAGTCACCATTATCCACCCCTTCCACATAAATGTGGTTGTCATCTACCGCCCACCGGGTACATTAGGTCACTTCTTAGATGAACTGGATGTTCTTCTCTCATTTTTTTCTGATTATGACACTCCCTTGTTGGTGCTAGGTGACTTCAACATTCACATTGAAAGACCTCAAGCTGCTGACTTCCAGACTCTGCTTGCCTCTTTTGACCTCAAAAGAGCACATACTTCTGCTACTCACAAATCAGGTAATCAGCTAGACCTTATTTACACTCGACATTGCCTCGCTGATCAAACACTAGTAACTCCACTATAAACATCGGATCATTTCCTTCTCTCTCTCAACATCCACATTACTCCTGAGCCGCCACACACTCCAACTCTAGTTGCCTTTCGCAGAAACCTACGCTCTCTCAATAGACTGTCCACCATTGTTTCAAACTCTCTTCCTCCATCTTGCAAACTCTCTGGACTTGATATGAACAGCGCCACTGATACACTCTGCTCCACGCTAGCATCATATCTAGACAGACTATGTCCTCTTACATCCAGGCCAGCCCATGCCAGTCCTCCTACACCCTGGCTCTCTGATGTTCTCCATGAGCATCGCTCAAAACTTTGGGCTGCTGAGAGAATTTGGCGAAAAACTAAAAATCCTGAACAGCTCATAACATACCAAACTCTTCTGTCTTCTTTCTCGGCTGAGGTTACTTCTGCAAAGCAGACATACTTCCGTCAGAAAGTCAACAGTGCCACCAATCCTCGCTTACCTTTTAAAACATTTTCCTCCCTCCTCTATCCTCCTCCTCCACCCGCATCCTCCACACTCACTACTGATGACTTTGCTACATTCTTTTGCACCAAAACTGCAAAAATCAGTGCTCAATTTGCTGCACCTACAACAAACACGCAAGATACACCACCAGCACCACATACACTCACCTCTTTTTTCCAGGTCTCTGAGTCTGAGGTGTCCAATCTCGTGGTATCGAGCCATGCAACGACCTGTCCGCTTGATCCCATTCCCTCTCATCTCTTGCAAGCCATTTCTCCTGCAGTCATACCAACACTGATTCACATAATTAACACATCTCTTGACTCTGGTCTATTCCCTACTTCATTTAAGCAGGCTAGGGTAACCCCACTGCTAAAGAAACCCAACCTGGATCAAACGCTACTTGAAAACTACCGACCGGTATCCCTGCTTCCATTCATGGCCAAGATTTTGGAGAAAGTAGTGTTCAATCAAGTCCTGGACTTTCTTACTCAAAAAACCTCATGGACAAGAAGCAATCTGGCTTTAAGAAGGGCCACTCAACTGAGACTGCCCTGGTCTCGGTCGTGGAGGATCTCAGACTGGCTAAAGCAGACTCTAAATCATCTGTCCTCATCTTGCTGGATTTATCAGCTGCTTTTGACACTGTAAACCACCAGATCCTGCTATCTACGCTTGAGTCACTGGGCGTCGCAGGCACTGTTATTCAATGGTTCAGTTCTTACCTCTCGGACAGGTCATTCAGGGTGTCTTGGTGTCCAACCTACAGCATCTAAACACTGGGGTACCTCAGGGCTCTGTTCTTGGGCCACTTCTCTTCTCCATCTACACAACATCTTTAGGAACAGTCATCCAGAAACATTTTCTGGATTTTCCTACCACTGCTATGCTGATGATACCCAGCTATACCTCTCTTTTCACCCTGATGATCCCTCGGTTCCAGCTCGCATTTGAGCCTGCCTGTCAGACATTTGACATCACACTGGATGAAAGATCATCATCTTCAGCTTAACCTCACGAAAACGGAAATGCTTGAAGTTTCTGCCAACCCGACTCTACACTATAACTTTTCAATCCAGATGGATGGGGCAACCATTACTGCATCCAAAATGGTAAAAAGCCTTGGAGTAACGATTGATGACCAACTAAACTTTTCTAACCACATTTTTAGAACTGCTCGATCTTGCAGATTCGCACTCTATAACATCAGAAAGGTCCGACCCTTCCTATCTGAACATACAGCTCAACTCATTGTTCAAGCTCTTGTTCTCTCCAAACTGGACTATTGCAACTCTCTACTAGCCGGGCTTCCAGCTAATTCTATCAAACCTCTTCAGCTGCTTCAGAACGCAGCAGCACGAGTGGTCTTTGATGAACCCAAAAGAGCACATGTCACTCCGCTACTCACCCGTTTGCACTGGCTGCCAGTTGCTGCTCGCATCAAATTCAAAGCTCTGATGTTTGCTTACAAAGCGACCTCTGGCTTTGCTCCTTCGTATCTGCTCTCACTTCTGCAGATTTATGTGCCCTCCAGAAACTTGCATTCTGTGAATGAACGTCGCCTCCTTGTTCCATCCCTAAGAGGGAAGAAATCACTTTCCCGAACTCTCGCATTCAATCTGCCCAGTTGGTGGAATGAACTCCCTAACTACATCAGAACAGCAGAGTCACTTGCTGTCTTCAAGAAACGACTAAAAACTCAACTGTTTAGTCTCCACTTTACTTCCTAATCTTAACTGCCTCTCTGGCTATACCACTAACTGTACTCTCTCTCTCAAAAAAAAAAAAAAAAATGTACAAAACTTTGCTTCTTAGACTTTACACACCTGAAACTTGTCTATAGCACTTGTTCACTGCTGCTCTTATAATTGTGTAAAGTGCTTCCTTGTCCTCATTTGTAAGTCGCTTTGGACAAAAGCGTCTGCTAAATGACTAAATGTAAATGTAAAATGTAAACCTTATAAGAACAAGCGTATATCTGCATGTTCTTAAACCAATTATGTTTCATAAGCTGGTGTTTGTGGTCATGTAAACACATTAAGAATAATGCTTATGCATAATGGCATAAGCATAGATCAATCTACACAACAAGACTTTGGCCCATTAACCCAAATGCATCAGTAAAACTCTTCTGGGTGTAATTATGGGCATGTTACTCTGAAGTTTATACCATCTTTAATTTGGCAGCACGATGGCTAAGTGGTTAGCACTGTCATCTCACAGCAAAAATATCACTGGTTTGAGCCCCAGCTGGGTTGGCATGGGTTTTCTCTGGGTGTTCTGGTTTCCCCCACAGTCCAAAGACATGCGTTTTAGGTGAATTGAATAAGCCAAATTGGCCGTAGTTTATGTGTGTGAATGCTAGAGTATATGGGTGTTTCCTAGTGCTGGACTGCAGCTGGAAGAGCATCCACAGTTTAATTTCTGCCTAAACCCATATGACTTTGCTCTGCATTTCTCATCAGTTTCTCATCATTTTTTTCAGGCCAATCAAATGAGAAGATGAGCCTCTACAACTTTCTCAAAAGTTGCATCTGCTCATTTATGCTCCTTCCCATAGAACACAGGTGTAAAATCCAGTTCCTGGAGGGCCGCAGCTCTGCACGGTTTAGTTCAAACCCTAATTAAACACACCTGATTAAACTAATTGAGTCCTTCAACTTTGTTTGAAACCTGAATGTAACTATGTTGAAGCAGGGTTGGAACTAAACTATGCAGAGCTGCAGCCCTCCAGGAACTGGATTTGACACCTGTGCCATAGAAGTATGGCGTCAGTTAGTTTCTAGCCCATCATATTACAGAAACTACTCTATTTAAAATACCAAATGACATGCTTTTAGCTATGGACCAAGGCTGAAACTACTAGTTTTACATTATCTTAGTCCTGTGTTTACCATAATTTCACTAACAGAACTGCACTGGTATTTAGGTACAGGCTTTAAGATTAAGTTTAGACCCCTGTCTGATATTTACCATTTTGTTATCAATAATGTGATGGGAGTAAAGTGTGGAGTAGTGCAAGGCTTTGTCTTAGGCCCTTTGCTATTTTCTGTAATGTGAATAAATAAAACACAAACATTAAACTTCTGTAAGGCAGACCTAAAATGATACATATAGTATCATTTTAAAGTATAAAGTGCCACAAGGCTCTGTCTTAGACACTTGGCTGTCAGGTTTCTTCCACTTCGGTCTTGTTAATTCTTGTTTTAGTGGCAGAGTCCAGAAACTAGTACTGTCTTGTCTTGTATGTCGTGCTCCGAGAAAACTCGGGCCGGGCACTCATCCTGTTTGGGTCTGTGTCTCTTGTCGTGATTGTGAACGCTCAGTCTCGAGCGAGCTGCGCGTTCCTGCTTTTGTAGCGAGCGCGTGCCCCAGAGGTGGCTCGGTTAGCTCATGCTCGCTTGCTCTTGTGTTTGTGTTTGTTCTGTCTGCAGCGTGCAGTTTTAATTTCAGCATCTCAGTCTAGTTGGTTTCAATTTCGGTTGGCGCTGAGATGAAACATGCACACTGCATGTGTGAATGCATGGTGAGTTTTTATTTATCATGTACTCATGCATTGTGTTATGTTGGTGTTGTGTTTAGCACGTGGAATGTGTGAACACGCAGTTAATGAGTTCTCCCATTGGCTGCGTGTTCTAGTCTCCTTTTATGTGAGCACATGGCTTGTGTTGTTTGTTTGTGTCATGTGCTCTCATGTCTATTGTCTAGTCCCTCCCTCCTTATTAACCCATTATTAGTTTATCCTGTTCATCTGTTTGTTTGTTAATTATTTCTGCTTAGAGTCTCTCCATGTCTGCTGTCCTGTGCCAGTTCATCGTCGATTACTTACTTGTCCTGTCGTGTTGTGTCCAGCCCTGCTCTTTCCTTCCAGCCCAGTCAGTTTGTTTATTTGTTTTGTTAATTAACCCCCATGGGGGTGGTTTTTGTTCTCTTTTTGTTTTATTTTTTAATATTAATAAACCAATTTGAATTTCAATGTGAATATAATACAAACATTCAGTTTCTCTAATACAGCATTAATGGGAACCTATCGTGAAAAATCTACTTTTCTGTTTGGACAGACATGTGTGTAGGTATAGTCTATAGACCGTCATATTGGGGTGATATAAACACATCCAGTCCTTTATTTCAGTTTAACAACATAAAAGCGATGGACCAATTGGAGCAATCGATTTGGTCGACCGCAACTTGACATAGGAGTGTGGTCCCCCGCCCACCAATATTGATTGACAGGGGCGCATCACCTTATCCTCAGTTTGTTGTTTCACGTCCGCCATTTTCAGCGTGTGAGTCAAAGCGAATGTCACCAAAGAAAGACCCTTGCTCTATTTTTAGATGTAAGGCTCATTGGGCTCAACACAAGAACAACATTCACCACATGATCGCTCTTATCGGCGCCATTGTTTGTAACTTTAGGTGGGTTTGCAAACATGCATACTTTTCATTGCGTCTTCCTTAAACTTCAGCCGTTTGCATTTCACGCGGTCACAGAAGCTCCCTGTCATCTTAACTAGGTGCAGCTGGAAAGTGCGAGCGTGTTGCCTCACGTGCGCGTCCCTCCAATGAAAATAACAAACTTGCCTTAAGCAGGTCGCACACCAGAAGCGCCGCTCGGTGACGCACAGTGTTACGCCACGCAGCGCCATGCATTTTAGAATTCTAAACATAGGTTTCTATCAGGGTACACACATCGGAGCCGCAACTTGGCAGCTGTCCACAGTGCCCAGCCACGACTCAGGACACTGTTCATATTTCTGCCACACCACATTTTAAATAACATGCGAATGTGCGTGTCTGGTGTGCAGTGTCACGGCTCTGAGCGGTGCATCTTTAGTGTTTGACGCCCTTTAGTTATAACGTCAGTCAAAGTTAATTCAGTGTGCGTGGAGATTAGTCTCGGTGTACAAGCTCGGAACTTTAAACTAGCACACATTTGGCTGTAAAACTATACAAAGACACAAATGATTCTGTAGTCTCTGCTTGGTTTGTGTCTGAGTCGTACATGTACGGCTGAATGCTGGTCCTTTCACTCACGTTGCTTCTCTCTGACTGTTGCCAAACACAAAGTGGGGGAGCTCTTTACTCCGCCCCTATGTTAAGTTGGGCGGGAAGTCGAAACTAATTTTCATGTGAAGCAACACACCCCTAAAACAGCGACCTGTGTTCACGCACCCAAAATTACAGTTTTTAACACATTATAATAAAAAAATCTGAACTGTGTTTTGAACTGAACCTGAAATAACACACTCAGAAGAACCATAATATTAATATTAAATAAAAAAAAAAAAAGGGGTAAACTATGTGCCCTTTAAAATAATAGATATTGTAAAAGGCATTAAAGAATTAAATTTGAATTTTAATAAGAAAAAAAATTATAATTTTTAGCTTAAACCAATAAACAGTATATAATGTGCATTTTCCAATCTGACCACCATAACTCAATTGGAAACTATAAAGCAGTTTTCAAAAGCACTTACATTTTTATTCTTTGTGATATGATTAATACTTGTGAATCAGCCTGCTCACCTGTATCCTAGATCCCGGCTCTGCTGTACCATATGCAGAATGTAGGATTCGCGGCTGGTGCCTGTGAGTCCTGGGAGGAGCAGCACAGTGGGTCGCGTTGACTGGTCCGGGTGGGACACACTGTCATCATTGTCAAACCAATCCAGAGAGATCTGGCCTCCATCTGGTGCTCTAATGAGCTCACTGCCGGACACAGAACAGAGAGAAGCAGCTTAATTTAGCCAGAGGAACATTCAGTGAAATTGTGTGTTAATACTAGCTTAAGTTCTCATAAATAGTACACAGAGAGAAACTGTTTCAGGCATTTAACTCAACTAACAACAGTACCATAACATACCATGGTAGCACAATAGTAATCTGTATCACACCACAATGACCCGTCTTAAGTCATATTTAAAAATGTACACAAAGAATCAACGGTGTAAAGTAACAAATTACAAATACTCAAACTACTGTAATTGAGTAGCTTTTCTCAGAAATTGTCCAAGAAGATGTCCAAAATCTTTACACGCATTGACCCAGAGACTGTTTAGAAGCATATCACTGAAGAGAAGATGACAGTTGTTTACTGTATGATGACCAAAATGGCCTTAAACACCCAGCAGGCACAAGATGTCAACATTACGTCAGATTGACGTTGTACCTCAACGTCGTGGGGACGTTGCGTTTTGTTTGCAAATGAAAATCGGTTTGACGTCAGAACTGAACGTCAGGCTGACGTCAATGTCCAATGACCAACATAAAATCAACCAAATATCAATGTCTAATGATGTTATAGCATGGCGTAGTGTGGACAACACTATGACATCTATCAGACATTAGATTTTGGTTGTCATACTTGACGAATAAATGTTGGTTTAATATGTTGGCTTGACGTTGGATTTTGGTCACTTTCAAACACAACCTAAAATCAACCAAATATCAACATCACTAGACGTCATTATTGGTGATCAAAATAATGTTGTTCTTAGACGCTGGCTAGACATAAAGTTTTGGTCACCTGACGTCACAACTTAAATTCAACCTAATATTAACTTATGATGTTGTGTGCCTGCTGGGCAATAACTAAATGCACTACAGAATGTTACAGTTACACACATCCACAAATTACATGTAAATGCATCCGCTTTTTATAGCGAAATACTCACTACTTACTACTCGAGTACTTTTGAAAGGTCTATTTTTTACTGATACTTAGTTACAACTGATACTCTGCTTGCAATACATTTTAAGCAAGTTAATGGTACTTTTACTTAAGTATGATTTTTCAGTATTCTTTCCCTCTTTCCACCACTGCTAAGAATGAAGTAGCATTGCTTTTATAATTTAAATAATTAAAAGAAGTCCTATAATCAAGTTTGAAAAGGAAAGAAGACATTCTTAACAAGTGAAGGAAGTCCACTTTGAACAAGTAAATGATAACAGAATTTTTCATTTTTCAGTGAACAATCCCTTTCCGCCATGTTTCCATTCCCTTAGGTTTCCACCAAATCTATTTAGAGTGACTGAACTGATTCTCCCATGTTATGTTCACATTTCTACAGTAGTTCAGATTTCTTGGCTAGTCGTCTGGACCAAAAACAAAAATTATACAAATGGTCCTGGTTCAATTAGTGTTCACACTGTTTTGTGTAACATCTTGTGAGATCATTTTCTGATTTTGGTTTGTGTGGATCTCTTTGATTCATGCATTCATACCATACAAGCGATCATTGATGTTGATTGCACATAAAGGTTAATATGGCATGTTCACACTTATTCAAATGAACTGATTAGAACAATCACACCAATCACTTGTTTGAACCAATCACAAAACATTTATTAATGAATTTTTTAAAAATATATAAACTATTATATTAATTTTACAATAAATGATATTATAAATTATGAAAATAGTATGCTTTTTTGCATTCTATTATAGTTTTAGCATTTTTTTTATAATTGCAATTTTTATGTTCAATTAATTTTTACATTTACTTTAATGATTTTGTCTAATGTCTACATGATTTTATTAGATTGCATTTTTTAAATTAATTGTTTTTATTTCATTAAATCAAATTATACTAAATAAGAAATGTTACCTGAATATTTGCCTGAACATTTTAACATAAAGAGTTAAAAACAATGTATTTATTTATTTATTTATTTATTTGTTTGTTTTTCAAAATTATGAATTTACAATTCACATTTTTGATCTAGTCATTGAAATTTTCAGGTCCAAAGCCAAAGTCAGTCTGCAGTCTGGCATAATCCACATCCCACCTGTGCTTTGGGCTGACATCACTTCCCCTGCTGAACACCAGTTTGACTCCAACCTCTTCTAGCAATGTAAAATGCTTTTCAGTTGCACTTGTGTGTTTTCAAATATATAATGGGTCTAAACAAAGTCCCTTTAAGGTATTCTACAGTCATTCGTCTAAATTTGCTGATACCTACTAATAAAGGGAAAGTTCATCCAAAAATGTAAATTATCACATCATTTAACCTCCCTCATGTGTTGCTAAAACTTCATGAGTTTCTTTATACCAGGGGTGCCCAAACTTTTCCTTATGAAAGGTCAAAAAGCAAACTTGATTGAGAGCTGTGGGTCGAAGGTAAACATACCAAACTGTATTACACTAAATTGCCAAGGGTAATTAATAATATATTAAAATAACTAGAAATCATTGCTTTATATTAACTAATGCAGTATTTTTAATAATACATTTATAACAGTAAAAACAAAAACAATCCCATTTATAACAGAATGGAGCTCAATGCCAAATACCTGTTGCACCCGTTTTGCCTTGATTTGATGTCATTGTTCTCTGTCCATAGATTAACAGTATTTACAGTATTTTTAAAAATCTGATTCAATTACAACATTTAATTGAAACATTTAATTTTAGTTTACTTTTTTTGTAGCTCTGCAATAAAACAACCAAATAAAGCTATGTTAGGTTAGAAATAACGATCTTAGTTAAAGGCATTCACCCCCAACCCTCTCATCAGTCTCCTCTCAGACTGGATGGTGGTCCAAATCAAAGGTTACCACAGGCCTAGTTTGGGCATCTCTGCTTTACACTGTTGAACTCAAAGAAGATATTTTGAACAAGTGTAGGGTAAGTAAATGATGACAGAATTTTCATTTTTTGGCGAACAATCCCTTCAAGTGTTGCAACAATTGTAAGTTAATATTTTAATAAATAGAAATGTATAGATTTACACAACTGCAGAATTAAATGTGCACCTCAACTCTCCCTGTTTGTTGGGAGCTATTATACATGGTCAGGCTGCTTTAGCCACATATTTGATCACATGTGCCAATGCCAAACGTCCAGTTCAATCTTTCAGAAAATCCAGAAAATCTTTGGCTGTGGACAATGTGAAACATTTTTTGTTCTCTGTTGAGTTTAAGTTCACTGACTTTCACACATCCAGGAGAGTTACGGTGTGGAGAAGCCTAAAATAAGAAGACCACCCAGTTTTTTGCATGTCCAGAGTGAAACATGGGGGTGGGTCAGTGATGGTTTTGGGCTGAAATATCAAGTCAATACTTGATGGGTGCTAGATGGGTGCGTCACTGCCAAGGACTACTGAGGAGGTCTGGAGGACCATGTGCACCCAATGGTACAAACATTGCATTGGATAATAATGCACTAGTACACACAGCAAGACTGCTGACAGAGTGCTTTGATGAACATGAAAGTGAAGTTGAACATCTCTCATAATATGACTCAAATGACTCAAAATCTCTCTGGCCAATGTGCAGGACTTGTATATGTCATTCCAAAGATAAACTGATGCTGTACTGTCTACAAAAGTAGGCCCTACACCATACTAATGAATTATCGTGGTCTAAAACCAGGTGTATAAATATAGACAAAAATTCAATTAGGTTGCATTAAAATGCACATTGTATCGTTTTAAAGTATGGGGCGCTGCAAGGCTCTGTCTTTGGCCCTTTGTATGTTCTGCAATGTGAATAAAATATACACATTCATCTTCTGTATGCCAGAATAACAATAACAGATATTGCAAAAAGCATTAAAATAAAACATTTTATATATAAAAATAACAAAAGAACCAAAGTAAAATTCTAATACTGTCTTTAATGACGAGAATGTGAGTGGAATACACATACAGTTGAAGTCAGAATTATTAGCCCCCCTGTTTATTTTTTTCCCTCAATTTCTGTTTAACAGAGAGAAGATTTTTTTAACACATTTCTAAACATAATAATTAATTAATAACTCATTTCTAATAACTGATTTATTTTATCTTTGCCATGATACCAGTAAATAATATCTGACTTGATATTTTAAGACACTTTTATAGCTTAAAGTGACATTTAAAGGCTTAATTAGGTTAGCTAGGCAAGTTAGGGTAATTAGGCAAGTTATTGTATAACTTGCCTAAGTTTGTTCTGTAGACTATCGAAAAAAATTGCTTAATGGGGCTAATAATTTTGACCTTAAAATGTTTTTTAAAATATTAAAAACTGCTTTTATTCTAGCCAAAATAAAACAAATAAGACTTTCACCAGAGGAAAAAATATTATCAGACATACTGTGAAAATTTCCTTACTCTGTTAAACATCATTTGGGAAATATTAAAAAAAAAATTATAATTCAAAATGAGGCTAATAATTCTGACTTCAACTGTATGCATTGCATGTAAACCAGCATTTCACTAAACATATTTTTAGCTTAAACTTTATAAAAGATAAATCTTAATAACCTCAAACTCGAATGGCATTTTATATTACATAAAAATTAACAATAACACAATAATCTCGCAAAATGGTGTACATATTGGGACTGGTTGCCGAGGCTTTGAATTAAAAGTAATAATGTAAATACTGTTCAGGTTTTTACACAAACTGATCATTATACTTCATAAGACCTCAATCTATAATCTGGAAAAAGCTGCTTAGACACAATCTACACTGTAAAGACACTATAGGTTGTTTTCACATGAGAAATTCAGATGGAGGGCAGGAAGTGATTCTCCTACGTAGGAATCGCTATCAGAACATCAGAATGTTTCTGCTTTATGTTGTTTATAATTGTTTATATCAGACAAAATAAGAAATAGCAAACAGCTTCCAAAGGTTTTTGCTCAGAAAGGAGAGAAAATTCAAGAAACTGGCTAAAAAAACAGAAGAAATGGCGACATGTATTAAAGATTTTTTCAATACATCCAAGTGTACAAACATTTTTTGAATGAGATAATTTGTTTGACAGCACCAATAAAGATTATATACAGGCCTAGCTATGTAAATAAATATGTTAATGTGTTATACAAAAATCTGATACCACCACACTTATATAAAATATAAATAACGAATATAAGAATATAAATAACGTACTCTGCCTTGTAATCGCTGCAATGAAATATTCATCTTGTTTTGCAATAATCCAAATCTTTACTGATGTTTCGGCAGAATAAACAACTGTAACGTTAACATCGAGATGAGCAGCAGTGGTGGATGCTTGTTGATGGTAAGTTCATTGACAGAACAATAAAGAAATGCAACAAAACTAGATGGTTATTACTGTAGTAATTCCCCCTTACAAAACTTTCCCCCCTTACAAAAATAAATAATTAATAATTTGGACTATGCATCCACGCTTTCATCTGTTATTTCGTGATGTCTGGAAGATATCCGCATGGATATTATATTAATGTATGATAAACATGTTTTTGAACCACATAGTAAAGTGTATAATGTGTACAACTCTGTTAATGAATGCTACCGAATAGTATAGTAAACTGATAAACTGTAATCAATACTGTAATGTTAGTGTAAATGGGCGCATTGTGATGGTGTATAATTATAACGTAGTAAACTTAAGCCTATTGAATAATTTGTTTACTACCGTTGTATTGTACCACAGCAACAGAATAAATACTACGACAGTTTCATTTAAGTAATCATTTATAGTATGCTTCAAAAAACCATAGTATTTTTTCATGTAACAGTATCTACCGCCTCGATGACAGGCAAATATATTTTATTTCAGTAGAAAACTCATGAAATATAAGGATCATGCCCAACATTTGTGGTTATTTTTTATTTATATCTCTGTGAGATACAAGATGTGCAGCACCTGAAACTACAGATACTGGAAGCCTGTGCTGGCATTTCTCCAGCGGTGTTGCTATCAGTGTGTAAAGAGTGGTGTGTGAAGAAAGGGTTGCAGTGACAATCCAACACAATGGGCAGCACATTGAACACATTTTATAAATGGTCAGAAACTTGTAAATAACTCATGAAATGATAAAGTTATATTAAAACCAAGCCCACCATTGTTTTTCTTGCGAAATTCCTAATAAGTTTGATGTGTCAAATGACCCTCTTCCTGTTGAAAAAACAAAAGTTGGATCCAAGACGGCCGACTTCCAAATGGCCACTATGGTCACCACCCATCCTGCAAAGTTTGCCCCCTCACATATACGAATGTGCCACAAACAGGACGTTAATATCACCAACCATTCCCATTTTATTAAGATGTATCCATATAAATGGCCCACCCTGTAGTGTAGTTTTCTTGTGGATGTCTGATGACCAGAGATGTGTAGTAACGAAGTACAACTACTTCACTACTGTACTAAGTACTAAAAGGCTGTATCTGTACTCTACTGGAGTATTGTTTTTTTCTCCTGCTTCCACTTTTACTTCAGTACATATTTTCGATGAGTTTAATACTTTTACTCCAATAATTTTTTTTGTGCTGCATCGTTACTTGTTACTAGGGGTGTCAAAATTACTGATATCGGTTTAGTAATAGATCATAACCGGTTATTACGTACTGACGTCATTTATCTCCTATGCACAATGTCGTGGAGGCGGCGAGGGCGAGTAAATAACGCTCTTACTATAATGAAGACGGCACAGCACACAAGCCGCTTTTTCACTACTACAGAGAAATGCTGTAAAACTCCATCTCTGCCTCTCTCTCTCTCACTTTGGACATTTGACCCGCTGGCCTGTTTGTGAGGTAACTTTTCCTCTCCTCTAGGCTGTTAAATCGATACTTGTGGATCCTGACATGAGCCTGCCTGAGGTGCAAGTTTTCTCCACTGTGTCTATTATGCATTATCTGTGATAACCATGTATTATGCGCATACAGATTGTAACCGTGGCTGTTTTTCCCGCCATTGGTGAACAGCGCTTTCATTTCTAAAGCCGATCGCAGCCCTTTCTGTTGAGCAGTTGAAGACAATAACCAATTATAGGGGTGTAAGACCTCGCCTGTCAGTGCTCAAAAAGCAAGTGGGATAATATTTACATTAGTTTATTAGATATAAATGCTCATGCTGTCTTCAGTGCATGCATTGGAGTTTTGTTTGATACATTCAGAAAGAGTGTTTTCTTTGAGCAGGTCAAATTAAGGGTACAGTTCAGATATCTTACTGCTGTATTAAGGAACAAAATTGTATTACAAATAATATATAAATATATTTATAGATTTTAATTTAAAAAATTCTTGTGTTGTGAAGAAAAAATCTAATTATGTATGGAAAGCATCATCAATGCACCGAGATATCGCATTGAACCGATTCGATGGCATGATAATCGTAACCGAACCGAACCAAACCGTGAGACTAGTGTAGATTCACACCCCTACTCATTACAATTAGACCTTTTTCTTGGCTACTGCATGGAGGGCGCCATAGTGAACAGTGTCTTCCGGTAGAATGTTTAGAACTTCCGTTTACAGTGTTTACAACCGGTAATTTGCGATCTGAAAAATGGGTTTCAATAGCGTTTTGAGTGGATTACGGAGTGTTTTTGTGACACACCACTTTGAAAGGTGTGTGTTAAAGCTGTTATAATCTGTCAGATCTGTGGTTCAAGCGCGAGAGAAAAACAGTATCGTAAGCCATGTTTCTTTTCGTTCTGCTTAATCACGTGCCCCAAAAAAAGATATTTAAAATAAACAAAACAATATGGTGTCTTTTTTTAATAACTACATTACTCAATACTTGTACTTTTACTTTCAGTACTTTAGTAAATTTTGAAATAAACTACTTGCAACACTTAAGTACAAATAATGTTTAATACTTTAGTACTTCCACTTAAGTATGGTGCTTAAAGAGCACTTCAACTTCTACTCAAGTCACTTTTTTGATAGAGCACTTGTACTTTTACTTAAGTCTAGCTTTCTAGTACTTTAAACATCTCTGCTGATGACTAGTGTGCGTTTGCTGAGCCAGCTGTGGTAGCTTGGCAACAGAGCCCCGATGTCAACACACAGAATTAGATAGTTGGAACAGATCTTTTAATCTCAGTTTCTTTGCAAACCCCGTCCTGTGGACATGTTTATATGCATTACTATAGAGACGTGTTAATATGCTACTGTTAATCAATTTGGTGGGCAGGGAAAACCACACGTCATGTTGCGGTGGGCCTCGAAGTCACTAGGATTTGGATCCTAATTTCAAGTAAAATTCTTGTGTTTATATCATTTTGTATCATAGGTGGCCTTTAAAGTAGGAAGTTATATATTTACAACTGCTCAAATTC